>NW_011108829.1:0-848 GCF_000146605.3 Meleagris gallopavo
TGTAAAACAATTTAAGCTACAGTAGATGCAAAGAACTGCAACTGCTTTGATGTCACTGTCAGGAAAAGTGGATGTTGGATGAAGCAAGAGAAAACGCAGTAAAAGCATCCTGCTTCCCTGCCTTCTGACTTCAGAAACTCAGTCACTGGGCAGAAAGTCTTTTTCAACTCTGAATATGGGCTGTCATGATTAAAAAAGAAAGGAAGAGTAGTAAGGGAAAGGAGGGAGGGTTTGTTGGGTTTAACAATGTCCATAAACAGATGATGGCAAAAATGGGACCTATGCTATTCTTCCACATGTCAGTGCATTTTCTTGACTGTGAGCTAAGCAGTCCTCTTGAAAATGCTCTGAAATTATTTTCTCTCTGTCAGGTCTTTTTTGTTGTTGTTGTTGTTGTTGTTGTTCCAGAAAACCAAATTCAGTAGGCTTATCCATACAGTGGGCTGTTCCAAAACTGTTGTGCTGTTGCATATTTCTGTAGGCACTGGCATAAAATAAGTGCATGAATGAGAAACTACTCAGAAATACCTGTTGTGCTCTGAACTCCATTTTTCTTTCAGCTGTAGATAAAACCTCTCACTTATAGCCACTAGTTCAGAACTCATTAACATGCCACCCACTGAGTCTGATAACCTAACACCTTTGATCTCAGTCTCAGCTCAAATTCACCCTTTGCAATATTTGTCAAGGTTTTGAATAAACTTGCATACATTCCCACCAAGCATGTACTGGACCCTCAGACTTTTGTGGGTTGCTGTACTGGAAATGGCAGGCGCAGACTGATTAGATGAGAGCTTACATGCCCTTCAGTGCAAACCCACTGAGTGCTTCTAGGGGTCCCTCGTGTC
>NW_011108830.1:0-1041 GCF_000146605.3 Meleagris gallopavo
GACAAAGTAATATAAACGTAAAATAAAACTTAGAATATAAAGGGTAAAATATAAAATCAGAATATGTTTGCAGATTTAAAGCTTAAACACTTGAAAGCTTCTGTATTGGTTTTGTTATTGAATTCCCCTTTCTAAATAAACCTAATATCTGTTGTCTCTCAGAGACTTTTGTACATTAGAAAGACAAGATGGGAAGGTATTAGTCATACCGTATCTTCAAAAGTACCTATGAAACTTCTCTTGCATTAAACCATAAAACATAATTCAGAATTTATATTTTTATTGTAAACTCAGATTATTACTATTTTGTATTATTAGCACTGAATTACATTTTACTTTACAAAATAAATTGCTAAACTATGATAGCAAACAGACAAAACATTCCAACAGGTAATCCTGAATTACAAACTGCATCTGAAGTGTGTATCTTGGGATTCTGTCTCTAAGAAAATTACAAACTCTGGTTCTTCATCACAGATTGCTTCTGTGAATATGGAACTGTCCAAGCCCATTTGGAAACAACTCCCCATTCTTTAAGATCAGTAGAAAAAGTTAGTTGTAGTAACTTTGTCAGCCCTGCTTGTTCTGTTTGTGCACATTCTTAATGACTCTGTTCTGTTTCTTGAAGAAAAGATGAGAAACAATGCATACTGGCTGCAAAGCCTAAACCATAAAATTGGATGTACAAACTAATAAATGATAGTTAAACCTAACCAAAAAGATCCCTATCTTTTACCAACTGCTGCCATGAAAAAATAGCAAGCAAAGAAACTTCAAACAAAAAGTATAATTCAGTTCAGAGCATTCCTATTCTCCCTGTATTTGCATAAAAACAAAGCTGTTTCTTTTAATTCCCACCACTTTCCTACACACAGACATCCAGAGAAAACACTATGACCTCATCAGCAATCTTATTTAACAAATTTTCTTGGCACTTGGACTTCTTTTAAAAGTTTTAACACAGTATCTATATTCTACAAGAAGGACCACTGTCTTAGTCATTGTTCAAATGAGATCACTGGTCACCACCTAATGTTGCAA
>NW_011108831.1:0-786 GCF_000146605.3 Meleagris gallopavo
CTGAGCATAAGTATGGTCTAGAATCACTCTCAGTTCATTCAGTGGAAGTTGAGGTGCTCAGAAACATCACTTGGAAAATCCCACTTAGAGCCTGAAAGAGAACAGGTTTGCTCCTTCCAAACAGTTTCAAAGATTAGCAGAGCTATTTTATGCTAATTTGGACATTTCTCCATGAACAACCAATATAAAAAGCCTTCACATTTTCATATCAGTGTAGACATACAAAATTCCCAGAAAAACTTAACTCCTTTTGAAGACCAATAATGACATAAGCAAAGCCACCACTGCTTTAGACAAAGTCTTGTGTGATGAAGAGGTCCACCTACCCTTGGTTGCTCATCTTGGCTCATGCATCACCCTCTGCTGTCTCCATTCTGTTCGTTGTTTTGATTGCAGAAACACAACCATTCATGGAGCTGTTTTGTGAGGTCACTGATCTACTGTGTTTCATTTCCCCTTATTGAGGAGGCTATTTAAGTCACTTTGGTTCTCTAATCTACTTCAGAGAGCAATACCACCTCTACCCATACCAACACAACATTCCAAGGCTACAGTGTTGTAAACAGACCCAGCAGTAACATCCAGCACATCCACCAAGCCCTCCATCATTGCCCCGTCTCATGCTGCTGGCAGCATTTGTAGAACCACACAGAAGAGCGTGGGTCAAGTCATCTTGTTTCCTCATTAGACTTGACCTTGTTCAAACACGCACCTTAAACATGTATCTACCTATTATTTACTTCATTTGTCATGTGCTGACAAACGCTGTTGTACGTAACTACAGGA
>NW_011108832.1:0-809 GCF_000146605.3 Meleagris gallopavo
TGAAGCCATTTATTTGCACTTCTTAACTAATTTCCTTATTCAGAGCAGGAATGTCAGTGCTCTGCTCAGCTGTCACCATTCCTGGTTCATAACTCAAACCTGACTACTGCCTTAACTGGTGGGTGTTGTGATGCAAATCCTGAAGCCATCTTTGACAACCAGATCTCACTGACGGCTTTTGAAATGTCCTTCATTTCATAGAAATGAAGAAACTTTGACACATCCCAGTGATAAGCACAGCAGAGCTTTCAGCAGTGTTTTCCCACTCATCCAGCTCTTCCCTTTATGTCACATCTGAATGGAAACTTTTCCATGTAAAAAGTATAGTGGGATGCTCTTGGTCTCTGTTTTGAAAGAACTTAAGCTTCAGTGGGATTTTAGCATGGAACTGTAGGATAAATTGAGTTGGAAGACTCAGAGTTAACAGCAAGCTTCAATTCATTGTTGTTTGCAATCCCTTAACATGCATAGGTTGTGATAAAAGCAGTCTTTTTTGGAACCAAGTGGCTCACAAACAAATATTGAAAATCTTAGATTCTCATGTGACCACCACAATACAGAGCAGGAAAGCAGAAGGGAGTGGGGAATTTATGAGAGTAGCATGGATAATACAGGAAGCCATATCTAGAGTGTACCTCCTGACCTTTAATGATACTGATTTGACTCTGCTTTCCTCACAATAACGTGAGCTGTCTTGGGAGTGAGGACACAGATTTGCACCTGAAACAGGCTGCTGATTTTTATTTTTATAATTTATTTTCTTTTGGGTGAAGAATCACAAATAAAGAGATGTTGTAAGGGTGTGGCTT
>NW_011108833.1:0-742 GCF_000146605.3 Meleagris gallopavo
CATTGCTTTCAGTAGGATAAATATAGCTATCTATAGCACAGAGATGCAAGGGTAAATCATATTTAACAAGAATGTTTCAAAGATTAATGGTGGCGAAATTAAGCTGCCCTCGATTCTACTACTTAATCCAGCTCTTTTGTTTTCCAGCCTGGAAAGAACAGAATATGGCTTTGGATGCTGGAGTTACATATGTAAGCAGTGATTCAGAGAACTATAATAGGTTTTGACTATTGTGAAGAAGAAATAAAATACACTTCCATTCTTTTCCTCTCCACCTCTACCTACACTTTCCCATTGCTGTAACTAGATATCCTTGTTCAAGATTTGTCTGCATGATCTCTTTACACTATAAAGAACTTGGAGCAGCAATTGCATGTAAGTGCAGAGTTTTCTATTTATATATAGTTCCTGTAGAAGAGGTAGAAGAGTCTTTGAGCAATATTTCAGCTTTTAAACTTTGATCTGCATTTTGTATCCTTCTACTTATGAAACTACTAGGCTTTTAATACATTAGGTGACTTTTACATGCCCCAAAAGGCAGGCAGAACACTTATAATGCTTTAGAGTGTGAGAGAACATCTATTTATGTCTAGCTTTTAAAGCTCAATAGCCCAGATCAAGAGGGAAAAGCAAAGGCAGCATTTGCCATTGAGAGCATTTTAGTTCCCGATATCACTCACTGTTTAAAACTCAGTACTCAGAAGTGCATTTTGACTGATCTGTGGAGAGAAGGGACTGAAAC
>NW_011108834.1:0-686 GCF_000146605.3 Meleagris gallopavo
CCATAATGGTATGCAAAACTTGCAAAATGTATCCCAGATGGGGCTTGCTCTCCAGGTAAGACTTCCTTTTTGCTCCAGCAGGACTGAAATTCCAGGAGTTGCTGAAAGAGTGAAGCAGAATAGTAAATGCTATGGGCACACTGAAAAGTTATCTTCTGCCATCACTGACCTCAGAAGGGATTTCAAGATTGGGCCTCAAGCCTCCATTTACTGAACGAGTCTCCATTTACTTCAGAGCAGTGTATACCAATGAGAAACAGTCAATAAATTCTAAATTTTAATCAAAATACATAATTTAAATAATGGAGAAATGTGTTTCTTTAAAAATGTACAATCAGCTTGAAGAATTTGCAGTCTGAAGGATGCTTTTGTTTATAACAATATAGGGGAAATTTTACCACCTTGTGGTTTACTAATAACTGAACTGATCATCTGGAGTGCCTCTGTACTCTCCAAAGACACCCATTTCTTCCCTGCTGAAGGGTGAGAAACCATTGCACACAGCAGTCTCTGCTCTGCATGACTGTGCACCACCAGTAGGCTGACCATTCATGGATACGGACTCCTTGTTTAAAGTGTGGCCTTCTGGTCACTGCTTCCCATGAGGAGCTCATGTTCTCACTGGCAGCACCTAATTGCTACAATTACCTGCAGCATATAATTCATTTCTCCTCCTTAACATAAAG
>NW_011108835.1:0-471 GCF_000146605.3 Meleagris gallopavo
CGGCCGGCGCCGGCGTTGGGTTCCGCTGGGATCCGCTGGGACGCGATGGGAGCGGGAGGGAACGGAGGTCGGAGCGAGAGTACAACGTCACGGCCTCCTCGGAAAGGGGGTTTGAAGTTCTCGGAGCCCTGTGCACCGCGGGAAAAGCAGTGTGCTGGGCGCGTGGTGTGATTTCTGATGAGTGTATTCTCAGAGCGACTTTTCTTCTCTCCACGTGGCAAGAATGTCACCAAATAATTTGGCTTTCTAATAATATCTTCATTTCCTGGCTTAGGATTTTGCCCAGGCTTTTTGTTCCCTCCTACTCACAGAGCAGTTCTTAAAATGGTGTGCAGCCTCCAAAGCACCACGTAGTGGGCTGGGTTTGGAGCCGGCAGGAGCCCTGCGAGCACCGGCACGGCCAGGAGGAATTTCCTCCTTTCCACCACACGCTCACAGCATTACAGCACAGAGCTAACTTAGCTGGGAGCC
>NW_011108836.1:0-808 GCF_000146605.3 Meleagris gallopavo
AAACCACCACAAAGGCAGAAAAACTCCACAGGCCGAGCAGCGCAGCTGGCCGGGAGTCCGGGCACCGCCGGGGGCTGGGCCTGCCATGGCCATTCCCCACCGGCCCAGCACCCGCAGGGACACCCCTGGCAGCCCAGCCACAGCTTCACCAAACCCAAATTCTGCCAGCAGGTCCCCACAGAAGATGCTGGCACACGGCTCCATTGCTGCTCAGCACTTGAGCCTTCCTTGTGCCCACAAACACCTCCTGCAGTGTGGGGCAGGGCGCTCAGCTGTACTCTCTGCTCCTCACATCAGCACTTCTAAGTAAACCCTAGCTGCCAAAACACAGCTTGTTCAAAGACCCCAGAAGCGGCAGGCACCCAGCACATGTCCTCACATCAAAAATCTGCCATGCTTCCATGCAGTGTTTTTCGTATGCCATCAGGCAGAACAAGGCAATGAAATCCAGCACCACAGCAGGACTCCGCTCTCCATTAAGGCTTCTTTGTGGCACAACAGAAGCAATCAGAAAGCAAGTGCAACATTCACTTGAGAACAAGAGCAGTTGTGAACAGCAAAGGCAATGCACACTGCTGAGTCACCTGGAGCTCATCCTAACCCCTCTGCACTGCCTTAGCTGGGCCTGGGCTGCCAGTATGGGTCAGTGCAGTCAGCTACACACCGTGCTAAAACGATGGCAGAACCACAATCACCAGAGTTCTCCATCTGTCTGTCCTCTCCCTGCTCTGGGGAAGGACAGCTCCTGCCCCCGCCCTCCCTCATCTGCTGCGGGTTCCTCTCCCTTCTCCATCCCCATCCCGGGTGT
>NW_011108837.1:0-457 GCF_000146605.3 Meleagris gallopavo
ATAATAAACCATACACACATGTGAGTACATACACACACACAAATATTTGAAAGATTGTTAAGGGAATTTTCCCTAAACTATATTACTATGTTAGAGATTGAACTTCAGAGGTGGATACAGAAGAAGTCAAATAGTCAAAGACACAGTTAAAAACTAAGTGCAGTCTGTTTTGAAGAAACATAGCTTTCCTAGAAACTTCTTAACGTACCCTTAAAAAATGCTGCCCTGCTCTAGCAATGCCCTTTGTATAAGAATATGTGAAGCTCTGTGTATGCACGGCTTCTGAGAGGGAAAATTCTACATTTGACGTTGCTAAATGTCCTCAATGTATATGAATTATATGTGTTTATAAGTATAAAACACATTCAATTCTTAACTACAATTTTCTCATGTAAAAGTGGGAATAGTGCTTTAAGAGCAGGAAAATAAATTGTATTTGTTTGTACCTGTTGTATAT
>NW_011108838.1:0-603 GCF_000146605.3 Meleagris gallopavo
TATTCCAGGGCCTCGTGTCTCTGTGTGGTGTGAACCCATAGATGGGGGTGGATGGTTGGGGGCAGCCCCAGCTCCCTCCCACCTCCCCATCCCTTATGCTCCCCCCATAGGGTGAAGCCAACATGCCTGGCCCCACAGTGCCCAACCCATAGCCAGGGCCATTGTCTTCATTTGTGCCATGAGCTCAGGTTTGTTCCCTCCCCTCCATCCCCATCCCATGCCCAGGATGGAGTGGAGTCCCACCACTGCACCCCATGTTTGGATGGCCTCATCCCCAACATCCAAGAGCTGTTCTGGGGATTCATCCGGAGCAGCCCTGTTGCAGCTCAAGGGTTTGCTGGCAAGAAGAGGAAACGACCCGAAATCCCAGCCCAGTGGTGGCACAAGTTCAGGGTGCTGCTGGATGGAGTGCAGTCCCAGTGCTCCCTGTGCTGGGGCAGGTGATGCCATAGAGTTATTGGGGTCTCCTATGGGGGGGCATGTCCTGGTGATGCCCAGAGCTGCAGAGAAGGGAGGGCAGTGTATGGGGACAGCAGGTCTCCAGCTGCAACCCCGGTGACCCTGAGCACGCTCTCACCATCAATCCCAAGACTGCAGGCGGCC
>NW_011108839.1:0-817 GCF_000146605.3 Meleagris gallopavo
AACTGTACCTCTGCTCCAAAGACAATGAGGGCTTTTGCAAAGTCTCCCACCCACATGCCATGGGTTTGGGAGGTGGTGGCACCAGGCTGCTCAGGTCCAAGAGGCTTTGATGGTGCCTCTGCAAACCCAGGGAGCAGATTGCTGCAAGCCTGCAGGCTGAAAGGCACTCCTGAGTCACACGTCCTGAAACCATGCTGCAGGTAACATGCTAACACACACATACAAAAAAGAAAAAGTGGGGAACGAGAGAGAAGAAAGCAAAGCTCATCTGCGCTGATGTACTCAGCTTGGGCTGGTGGTATCCCAGCATGTGAGGGTGCCCTGAGCTCCAGCATCATTGCAACGTGGGGCTGTCTAAGACCAAATCTCGGACCATTGCAAACTTCTGCTGCAGGCTGAATGTTTTCAGTTTGGTGCACCTTACTTGTGGCTCATCAGCGTGCACCTAAAGAAACTCACAAGTCAGCAGAGGACCCACATTTCTTAAAATATTGGGCCACCGCATTGTTGACGCTCAGCATCAAACCTCTCTCCTGTGCTGTACCTCTCTGAAAGTCACACAGATGCAGCACAGAAATTTCTGTTGTCTGCCCAAGCCGGGGCTCTGAGTGTTGCCATGAACACCCAAAAAACCCGAGGCAAACAGCACAGTGACTCAGAGTTACGTGTGAGGTTGGTTTCATGTCCATGTGAAAAGAGCTCCCCATCTCACTTCTGCTCGTGGGCGGTTGGAGGGCCATTGTAAAGGCAGAGCATTTTGCTTTGGTTTTGCTTTGTTGTGCAGGCAGCTCACCCAGAAGCTGAGCAGCACTTGAGA
>NW_011108840.1:0-555 GCF_000146605.3 Meleagris gallopavo
AAAAGCTATCTGTAAACTTTCCTCAAAATAATTAAATGGAGTCAAAAGAGAGAAAGAAAAGTTTAAGGTGTGAAGGTTTGGGGGAAAACTATTTTGATACTTTAGTTTCAAATTTTTTTCAGAAGTGAATCTGAATTTAACTCCAAGTATGTTAGTGCACTCTCTTCTTTGCAATTTAATAATCAAAACACATAGCAGATATCAAAATAATTCTAGTTTGTTCTTTGTTCACTTGGAACTGCCCACTACACAGGGCTCTTTTTCTTTTTGAATATTTCTGTATTAATCTCCGATTCAGTCTTCAAAGTCCAAATCTGTACTTCACTTGGATTTTTTTGACCAACACATGAGAAATTATTTTCCTCTTTCCAACTGCTCAGGCCCTGGCTTTCCAGGAATACTGGACTCAAAATCAAAAACCTGGTGTGCCACACAGTTCCACACAAACACAAAAAGTAGCCAGAAGTCAAGTCCTAATAATGAAAATTTATTGATCAGATCTGTTCGTATTCCAGTCAGGCAAGCAGTAACTTGTGTTTTGTTTCCTGTAAGCAA
>NW_011108841.1:0-647 GCF_000146605.3 Meleagris gallopavo
CTGGAAAATGTCAGAAGCTTCACTAAAGGCCAGGGTGAGTAGCACCTGATGTTCTCCCCTCATCCATAGTCAGTCATACGTTATAGAAGGGTTTGAGTTGGAAGGGATCTTAAAGAACTTCTAGCTTCAACCTCCCTGCCATGGACAGGAACACCTTCCATTAGATCAGGTTGCTCAAAACCCACCTGCCCTGACACCAAACCCATCCAGGTACAGAGCATCAACAGCTACTCTGGGCAACCCATCCAACACCTCACCATTCTTAGTTCTTTTCTTCCTAATATCTAATCTAAATCTACTTTCTTTTAGTTTAAAACTGTTCCCCCTTGTTCTGTTATGAGGCACTATGATAAGACACCCTCTCTAGCTTTCTTGAAGGCCTAGAAAGAGGAAGAAGTCCATCATCAAGACAGCCTACAGTTTTTCTTGTAGGCCTATCATCAGAGGAAACAATCAGTTTTTTTGTTGCAACATGCCATTGATAAATCCCTACTGGCTGTTCCCTATCATCTTGTTCTTTCTATGCCTGGACATGGCTTCCAGAGTTCTTTACTCTGTAATCTTTCCAGACAGTGGAATATGAAGTTCTCAGGATCTCTTTTTTATTAATATTATTCTTTTCTTAAAAAATAAGTGTGTTGTTTGCC
>NW_011108842.1:0-586 GCF_000146605.3 Meleagris gallopavo
CTAAAGCATGCTGAAAGTGACCTTCAGTTTGCTCATATCATCCTGACACAAGTGATTTAGCCTCCGTACTTGTAGGAGTAAACATAAGAAACATCCACTGACTGACAAATATTTCATCAGAATTCACACATGACCATACACTCACTTGCTGGTATAATGGGGAAGGCATGTTAGATGATGACCTCATCAAGGAAAATATCATCATTTATGTTCAGCACTACTATACACACACTAGCAGAGCCTCTTGCAGTCCCAATCTATATCTTTTTTACTTCCATTTAAAGGTTTCTATATTTTCTGGCCTATTCTACATGCAGCTACCGGGCACTCTGTTGATAAAGACGCTGTTGAACATGGACACAGATCTTTAAGTAAACCTAATTACATCAAGAGTTTTCCCATTTTTCAAACCTAATCCCAGGGCAAGGGCACAAGCAAATCTGGAGTGCTTAAAATACAGAAGTTTGACAAATGAGGTGAGAAAGAGTACAAGTTTATAAACCATAACCAAGAGAGGATGTGCAGACACACGTCCCACACTCAGCAAGATTTGAGTCTTATATTTTCCATTCCAGCAATAATTTCA
>NW_011108843.1:0-587 GCF_000146605.3 Meleagris gallopavo
TCAAAATCCAGAGTTCAATCACTCAGCGTGAATACATCTACAAAAGTAATTTATACAAGAGATGCCTTTGACAACCACAAGTTTAAAAATAAGCAGGAAATGAAAGATAAACTATGAACCTTATGAAACTGTAAGGACCAATCCAATGTTTTGCATAAGTACACCAAACCATATCTGGGAAAAAAGGCTGATCCCACAGCCTGTGAGAAACTGTTTTTCCCATGCTCCATGCAAGCAGAGTGCCTTCAATCTCATTACCTCAAGCCACAAGAAATTCTGGCCTGCAGTACCATGCCAATTTAATTTAGAAAACTCTTGACAAGGAGAGCCCTGCACTCTCCTAGTACAAGAAACTCATCGTTAGTTTCTAAACATATTATGATATAAAAGAAAAATTAATGAAGTTCCACTAAGTCAGAGAAATCACATCACAGTTCTCCATTGTCCCTTTGTGCAACTCATTAATTGGTTGAAAAGCAAATGTCATCCAAGACTCTTTCCACTTACAGTGAAACCCAGGACCTTCTCAAAAATGAGATTCTATTTCAATCTGTATCTCTCTATAAGAAACAGTGATGTTTAATCTT
>NW_011108844.1:0-570 GCF_000146605.3 Meleagris gallopavo
CATGAGCTCACACCACTCTCATGGCCCTGAAGCTTGTAACCACAGAGGACAATGACATCTACAGTCAGCATTACGCACCCAGGGAAGATGCCTATCCAAACATGTTAAATTGAAGTCATAATGGTCTTGACTAGTTTCCTTCTTGCCCAGAGCTTGTGACCAGAATCCCACAAAATTATTACATATACACAGTATATGGTCTTACCCTGGAAAAACACATTTATGGTCATGATTGTATACTCAGTACATAACCCACTATAAAAACAGAAAAAAAATCTCGCAGGCTTTAAATATGTAAACATTTGCAACTGAAAGAGACATTTGATAAATTTGTAAAACTGCTCAATATGTTTGAATACAGAATTTTTTTTTTTAAATATTAATTCTTTTACCAGAAGCCTTCATTAGCTTGGCCAAAGAACGACCACACTGGTAATGACACAGCTCCCAGCAAGAAATGCTTGGGCCATCAGGAAAACTAAATCGCTTTTTGTACTGCTGTTAGAAAACAACTTAATAGACTCATTGGCATCCTGGTGGACATGCAATGATTGGGTTGGGAGGAGAGAC
>NW_011108845.1:0-383 GCF_000146605.3 Meleagris gallopavo
TAAAAAAAAAAAAACATCACGTGTAATACTCTAAAACAGGTGTCTCCCATCAAGAAAACCAGTGATCTGTAGAACATTTCTACCTTTTACTGAAAATCAGTATGAAATTTGAAAGCAAAGCTGGGTCCAACCAAAGGGGAACTGATGCCTTCCTTCCACATTCAAAATCTGGACATCTCAAGAGTAACACCAGAACTTCTTTTCTGTAAAAGTTGTGCTTTTTTCACATTTCTGGAAGAAAAAGATTTGCCAGGTCAGCTTTTACTAATAATCTTCATCCTCCGTTGAACACACACCATGGTAAACACACGGCAGGTAGAGTGGGAGAGAGCACAGACAGCAAAGGTCTTTGGGGAACTGCTTAAGAATCTAAGAACGTTTAA
>NW_011108846.1:0-379 GCF_000146605.3 Meleagris gallopavo
ACATTGAGAATGAAGAGTGGTTAAAATACCAGCAAGCGAAGAGAAACACAATTACTGAAACTGTCTTGTTACAGAATCCCAAGAATACTCATTCTTTATCCTGTGACTATTGGTACTAAACAGATGCCTATACTCTCACTAGGAAAAATTACCTGCAGTCTGCGATGACCAGCAACCATATAAATTAAAATAATGTATTCACATGAGCCAAGACATAAACTAGCAATAGATTAGGATTTCACAGAGCAAGGATTTCTAAAGCATGTCATACAAATGTCTCTGAATATCATGTTTACTGTAGTCTTACATAAAAATAAAATGTATAATACTCACTCACACATCTCCTACTTATTTTTTTGCCCTAGCAACGTCCTAAGTA
>NW_011108847.1:0-377 GCF_000146605.3 Meleagris gallopavo
GGATCCCAAACTCCTTAACGTAAGAGTGACACTAATCAAAGTTTCTCTAGGGTCTCCTGAAAGTAACTGATGAAATGTAAAAGGGGATAGATTGGGAATGAGCTTTGCATTCCTTTCCCCAGGTCGGCAAGCTCCTTCTCATAGGCTCATCAATTACTGAGTGAAATAAATTTAAGAGCATCTTGAATTGTTTCTCTTCATTTGAGTTTCTCTTAGTTTTCTATTACTTTATCCAATAATTAGTTAGAATACATGTAGACATGGACAGCTAGAATGAGTAAAATTTATCCGTCAAGTAATTATTTTCTCTCCCAGTCACATATAAATAAATTATTTCCTTCCTGATGACAGGGCTGAATAGTGTTGTGATCAACCAC
>NW_011108848.1:0-737 GCF_000146605.3 Meleagris gallopavo
ATTCTTATCATCATTAGTATGACAATTGAGAGCTGAACTGTCACGGCTTAGGATGTCTTCTAAACGGCCATAAGGCAGTATTTCTTCCTTCTGAGGATGTAACCACTACTAACCATAGGCTGCTGGATTTACCCACTCATATGCAGTTCTATATTGAAAAAGAGAAAATGTACTGTTCAATTATTACTTACATTTAAAACATAGGTATCACTAACATTTGACAGTTTACTGTAAATTATCGATTACAGCAGAGTTTATTACAAACCAAAAAGTTAATATCACTTCAGATAATTTAAAAATTTCTTTAGAATGGTCCAAATACTTTACTTTGCTACAGCAGCTAATAAATATCCAACCATCTCCACCCCTTCATACAAACTAATTTTCAAGCTGCTTTCAGATACATTTTTCTATTATTCAAGAACAGCCAAAAATAATTCTACTGATCAACAGTAAAAGCAAAGGTAACTCTCTTCTTAAAAAAAAGTAACAGACTTCACTTTGTTACAAATTTTCATTTTCCCCCCACTGGATGTTGTTTATTACATTGGAATTCAAAATATTCAGCTTAAAGAAACTCACTTCGCATTTGTCCCAATCCAGTAAATAATTCCATTTTCATCAAAATCATGTTGATGCCTGAATATAAATGTTTGGCCTTCACGTAGTTTTCGTACAAAAACAAATGAAGCCCTATCAAAGTCGTACCACTGCTTTGCAACCTACATATAAATACA
>NW_011108849.1:0-432 GCF_000146605.3 Meleagris gallopavo
AGTCCCTCTCTTCCAGCACAGGGTGAGCAGAGTGGGGACAAACCCTGAACTGCTCCCATGTTTGGACACACAGACCTCACCGCCCTCGGCTTTCTGTGAACTGAAATGCTCAAACCCAGCACAAGCTGACAGATCCCCCTTAGAGCTTCCCCTCCTTAATGCAGGGTGGGAAGAGCTGGATCACGTTAAAGCACAGCTTCAGCACACACGCAAAAAAGGAATTAGGAACACCTGAAGGCGATGGTTAAGTTTTCTCATTTGCAATGTAGGACCCAGAATCCAGCGTGCCAACACCAAAACGTCCCGACATGCAGACACCCCAGTGAGACAAAGGACACAAAGATCATGGAATCGTGGAACCACTGAGGTGGGAAGGGGGTTCTAAGATCCCCAACTCATCAGGGCTGTGGGTGGGCCCTGGGCAGCCTGAGA
>NW_011108850.1:0-354 GCF_000146605.3 Meleagris gallopavo
ATAGCAATAAGCTAAAGCTGAGATGTCCCTTTCTTTTTATTTTTTCTTTTTTTCCCCTCTTGTTGTCAGGTTGGAACCAGGTCTTGTGGTGATAGAAGGAATAGTTGCTAGTTGCCGATTCAGGCAGCTTTCTTAAAGCATAGGACATAAATGTGGATAGAATGTATGGAATAATGGCACTTTAACTAATTAAACTTTCCATTCATGGCCCTGAAAATTTCAAGCACATGATTATTGACATGTGTAGTCCCACTGACTTAAGCTGAATCCCAGAAGCGAAGTTAAGTACAAAACATTAGCACTCACGAGGTCAGATAACATGCTGTAAAAGAGGCTGAGTTTGTTTGTAATAGG
>NW_011108851.1:0-737 GCF_000146605.3 Meleagris gallopavo
CTGAATCACGGCCTGAACCTCTGATTAATCACCTGAGACAAGCAATGAGTCAGCCACAGGAGCACAGGTGAAGGCAAATCACCTGTGCTGCAGGAAGGGGTGGAGCCTACCTCTCCTAGACCCATTTAAGAGCTGACTACCAGCAGGGAAGGATCCCTCTGGAGATCCACTCCATTGGAGTTCATCTCGCTAGTCCAGGACAGGGTGAGTGACTTTCTCTCATTACTCCAATACAAACTATATCAGCCAAGCTCCTGGATATATATATACACCATCTGTATATCCATTGATTATACAGTGAGATTCAAAAGGAACAGGGTAGATGCAAGGAGCTGAGGAATGGCAAGGAGTCCTGAGGCTTTTTAAAAAAGTACAGGAAGTGTCCCCGTGCACCAGGCACTGGAGCTGCATACACAAAGTGCTTCCAGAGACAGGAAATGTCACCTTCTCTGGTGGAGAAGAAATGACAGCCCTAGTACAGTCACTGACTCCTCTAACCCTTTAATCAAAAGAATACATTATGTCATGCAATCACACTTTTTTCATATTGTACCATGAAGAATTTAAGCAGTATCATCTATCTCTGACATGCTGGTCTATCTATTATTACACTGAGCTGCAAAACTGTTTTATCAGTGTTCATTGAGATCTGCTCTATGCTCTGGTTAGGCAATGCACAGATGTAGTTTAATCTCAAGTTCTGTGAAAATATACTCTATTTTATTTTGCCATGGAAC
>NW_011108852.1:0-342 GCF_000146605.3 Meleagris gallopavo
AACAACAACAAAAAAAACCACAAAAACAGAACAAATAAAAACTCATTAAATTTCACAGATACACAAAACAAACACATAGATATGTTAACACATTTTTCTACTAATGTCTTCATAGATTCCATTCAATTGCAGAGGGATTAGAGAAAGATCATCATGTTTAGAATGATGCAGAACTTGACCTGTTGAAGGAATTGTTGATTAACTGTTTGTTTGTTTTTTCCAGCTAAGAGGAAAGAAGACTCAGGAGGGATCTAATCAGGGCTTCCCGCTACCTGTATAGTAGTTGTAGAGAAGTCATTCTTTTCACAAGGTTGCAATGTGAACAAGTAAGAGACAGCAGAT
>NW_011108853.1:0-447 GCF_000146605.3 Meleagris gallopavo
ATGCTTGAAAGAAGACTGACAGGCAATCACCATTGCTCTGAAAGATTTCTTTCCATGGGGCAAGACATTTCCACAGAGCAGTACCTCTTTGCTTCACCCCTTCATCTCCAGGCAATGTCATCCAAAATGTCTGTTGCTGGCTGAGGAATCTGCATGGTCACAGAGTAGGTGAGGAAAACAGAAGAAAGTACAGAGAACAATTTTAGTTCTGTGATCAAATATATCTTTTTCCTGGGTCTGTTGTGACAGAATTTGGCAGTTTGTATCTCATGCACTGGTCTGAGTCTGTACACAACAGTGCAGTTAAGCGCTGTTTTGTTTTCATGGATTTATACTTTCTGCTAAATTTTCCAGTCCGTTTGTATCAGAAGGCTGGGCCATTCCATTTACATCCCATTGAAATATGTAGTGGCTTGTGCTGAGTTGTAATTTCAGGTGGCCAAGGCA
>NW_011108854.1:0-441 GCF_000146605.3 Meleagris gallopavo
AGCAGTTGCAAAGAGGAACGATGCACTGTGCTGCAGTAGCAGTGGTATCCTTGGGGCCACGTGGGGAGGAACCAAGCTTCCTTATACCTCCTGCTGTCTGTCTGAGGACCCTGGGAACTCAGGAAGGGGTTGAATCTCTGACATGAACTTAAAGAAAAAGTCCTTCGTGTCCATGGCTGCTCTTGGAGCTCTGGGGGCTGTGAGCAGTGCTACTGCCCATCCCTGTACCCGCACTGCATAGGGCTTATGGGCAGGGAGACCTCAGTGCTGTGTGCGTGGCAATGTCCTTGTACATACATAGGGGCATTATTATCTTTAGAGACACATATAAATTATCTTTGTGCATGCTATGCTGTGTGTTAAAATGAACACATAGCTAACTCCTGCAAAATACGATTTGAAGAGAGCGTCTTCAAATCATGCCTTTATACCAGGAAGTTA
>NW_011108855.1:0-328 GCF_000146605.3 Meleagris gallopavo
ATACTTCTGTATGGTGTCTATTGTTGCAAGTGTCGAGGCATAAGTACTATAGTTAATATATTTTCCTCCATGCGTCGTTGTAAACATAAAGGTTTCTTTTTCAGAAAACCAGTGCACGTAGGTATGTTATACAGTGCTTTATCATGTTGAAATATGAAACAGGTTAATAGTTCAGTGTGTGCATACAGATATACAGTGTGACTACATCTATGCTTACGTGATACCGTGTATTGATAATTTATGCATAACTACGGAGCTGTAGGTGCAGTTGTGCTGCCTTTGAAGTTAGTGGGAACTTTCAGTTCTTTTTATACAAGATTGCACTCTG
>NW_011108856.1:0-476 GCF_000146605.3 Meleagris gallopavo
CAGGCTGATTCTGCATATCTTCCTGTGCTTAAAAAGATGATAATTTGGGTTCTTGATTAGTTTTTGTGTACAAAATTTTAAATTATTTAGAGTAAGTGAGGCAATTCCTGCAGAAACAAACAGAAACAGTGAGAAGCCACAAACGGCAGAGCAGCAGAGCAGGATTCATCCCTGCTGCCTCCTGGCATCTGAGAGTGAGAGTTCCTTGCCCCAGTCCCTCAATGCAGTCAGAGGAGAGGTCAAAGATGTCCCTTAAAGGATACCTTCTGTCATGCCCACTGCTGGATGAGGTGAGGTTGGATGCCTGCATGCTGTCCTACAAAACAACCCAATCCTTTTGCCTGTAGACGAGAGTCTAAGGACACTTCTGTGCTGGTTTACAGCAATGCGATGGGCTGAGACCATGGGAGAGGAGGCAGTGAATGATCCTGTATGGATGACCAGTAGGAAGGATGCTCAGGAGTGGAGAAGTGATG
>NW_011108857.1:0-751 GCF_000146605.3 Meleagris gallopavo
CTTGGAAGAGATCAGCCCATGAGGACCGAGATGCTTCTCCTTCTCCTCCCTTACTCATGGCTGAGCCAGGGGCTTTGATCCAAACTGCCATTCTCCTCTGCTGCCCTGGGAGCCGTGCCTTCACACAGGGGAGCTCGGCCCTGCAAAGAACACAGTGGACGGCTGACATTGGGCCGTTAACGCTAAGCAGGTGTCACTGAGAAGCTGGGAAGGCTCATCTGAACCAACGTGAATGGGAGACCACTCTTCCCTGCCCAGAGGCAAAGAAAGAGGAGGGCGGGGACACAGAGGGCTCTCTGACCTGAACAAGACAACATTAAAACCCTATTACGAACCCTATAACATTATTAAGGGCCTGAATAAGGACCTCAGAAAATTGGAAATCTTTTTCGGATCAGGAAGAGGGGAGCAGACTCTAAGGGCTACCTCAGGAACAAATACCGTGCTTTAAAGCCAATGGTAACAAGAGGATAGGGGATGTGGGAACTCAGACAGCAACGGAGAGATAACAGACTCCGAGCTGATATCAGTTACGCTGCCTCCAGTGCCGTGCAGGAGAAACACGACGCCATCACCACCGCGGCCTCTCCGCAGCTCCCTGCCGTCCCACAGCCGCGCTCGGGGCCGAAGCCTCACTCCCAGCCTCCGTCCCCGCCTCCCTCCGTCCCCCGCACCGCGCTGCTCCCGCGCTCCCCCTCGTCCCCCGCGCGGGGCTCCGCTCCCTCACCTGCACGGCCCAGTCGCCTTCTTC
>NW_011108858.1:0-315 GCF_000146605.3 Meleagris gallopavo
TAGGAGCTGTAGAAAGTCTGAGTCACACGCAGCTCACTGCTGTGGAAAGAGATGATTTCAGCCTTTCAGCCTGTCTTTTTCAAATGGCTATCTTTAATTTAATCTCTGATCTTTTCCTTACACTTCAAAGAGGCGGTCCCTACTGAATTCCTTCAAGTTATGTAAAATATTCCTGTTCTCCATGTGTAATGAGCTTTGCCTATTCTCATGTGATGCTTTGTATTTTTGACTTATTTCTAATTTATTTTTTTTTTTCATCAGTATCAGCTATAACTCTGTGCCTTTTAATATATATTTTGTATAAAGATGCCTGGA
>NW_011108859.1:0-465 GCF_000146605.3 Meleagris gallopavo
ATAATTACTTTACTGAGAACAACATTTTTCTATGCTTATGTAAGATTTGAGTAGCTATATCTGAAGTAGTTAAAGTATTTAACAAATGCTTGAACACTGTTAAATTAGTATTAAAATGGAACAGTGCATACAGGCTTAACATTTTGGCTAGTTCAGTAAGAGACATAGTAGTTAGCAAACCCAATATTAAAAATCACTCGTGTATGTAAGGAAAGGACACTTCTTTTGGTGTTGATACAGCTCGCTGTAAAATGATGAGATGGCAATAAAACAGATGTTACATGGAATCGTTTCAGGATATCTCCTTCAGTTTGGTGCCAGGCCCACCACAAATCAGCGAGTGAACGAAAGAGAGAACTTGTGTCCACAGCCTCAGAAAATGCAATTCTTCTTTCAGCAACACAGCACACTCCTAAGAACTTGGCAAGAAAGTCTGCTTGCCAGTGTGTCACACCTGTTTAGCCA
>NW_011108860.1:0-311 GCF_000146605.3 Meleagris gallopavo
AACTTCATGAACTATATTCAGCTTCTCCCTGTGTCTGAGCCTATCACTCCCCGGTACCAGTCTGCCAAAGACAATGAGGTATCTCCCTGTAGATACAATTGTGACTCTCACAGCAAATGCTGAGTGTCTTCTATGACACGACACATGGAAGCGATCGCATTATCTTTAGAGGTTAGTTCAACACAGATACAACGTGTTTGCCCCTTATTCAAGAAATTGCCAGAAGAGCCATCTACCAGATCATGTTTCAGGTATTTTAATGTAACTACAGTTGCAGTGTTTTCCTTCTTTTCCAGCTTTGTTAAAACAGA
>NW_011108861.1:0-310 GCF_000146605.3 Meleagris gallopavo
CGTAGTTGAAATCTGAATCTGTTGCTCTTGGTAAAAAAAAAATATATATATATCTTGTAAATGCTTTGTTTTCCTCTGATCTGTGCAAGTTCTGTGTGTTAGTAATAAATGATCACTTTTTTTTTGGTCTTGGTGCTTAAGTGTGAAAGGAGAAAGGAAACCAGAATATTCATTTTGTTAGTATAGCCAAACATGAGATGAAGGATCAGAAAACTAAGTGCAGGCAGCTGCTGACTCTGACAAGGGATACTTGGTGAATGCTGTTTTAATGATGTTAAAGTTAGAAAAAATGTTGATGAGTATCTTGAGC
>NW_011108862.1:0-345 GCF_000146605.3 Meleagris gallopavo
CTGGCTCAAAATCCATCTGCTGTGGTTGGTTCACTGTTAACACATAAAGCTGAGGCTGAGAGATGCCTTCGGCAACCCAAAGACAGGGTATGGACACTTGGCAGCCACCACACCCATGGGATGGGTTGGGTTTGAGGGCAAAACGTTTAATTTGGGGGCTGATGAACTGGAATCCTCAGCGTCTGCTGTGGTTAATGAGAGGTTGCAGCCCAAGTAGGGGATATCCCTGGAAAATGTCCATATGTTTCACTTAGATGAAAGTGTTTTCAAACATTTTGGGCAGCTCTGAGGTCCCAGAATGATGTTTTGCTTGGCCATTTGCCTCCGCACAGTAGTAGTTTTCAG
>NW_011108863.1:0-373 GCF_000146605.3 Meleagris gallopavo
AGACATTTTCCATCAGTTTGTAGTGAGGGGCCTAGTAAGTTCTTTCTCCCTATAGTTCATGTTCTTTTATTGTATGAAGTTATAATTATAACTTCTATTTAAAAAACAAGTGGTGATGTTAGATGGAACTCTCCATCTCTAACATTTTTACTGGGAGCTGTGCCTACCCTAGAAGTGATAATCTGAAAGGGGTTTGAGAAAGACTTAAAACTTTGCCTAGACTTCACAGACTTAAGCTGGAGACACAAGGGGGAAAATAGCAGGAAAAAATAAATGTCTTTACATATATATGCACCAGTCACACAATCAGTCATATGGTGCTGCACTGGATCAAAGGGGAAGAGCCCAGTGTGAGATTAAAGGGGGGATAATT
>NW_011108864.1:0-641 GCF_000146605.3 Meleagris gallopavo
AGAACACAAATTGTAAATAGGAGAGGGAAAAAAGATTAATCACCAAGCCAGAAGGTAACGAAAAAGCCCAGCTATAGTCAAATTACAGCAACAAGTAACCCTGCACCTCCAGCCTTTCACACAGTCTCTATTGATGACAGCAGAGCCATTACAGCATCCCCAGTCCAAAGGGGAAAAGGGACACGATCCGTTGAATGAGAGCTTGGCATTGCGAGGAAGAAACCGTTTCTGCAGAGGAGAAAGTGCACAGAGCAAAAAGAAAACGAAGGGAAGGAAGGACTGAATGCTGAAGCGTCGTAAACAATGTAAACACTCATGACTTCAAAGAAAGAATATTAAAAAAACACAAGCAATGCCATCGAAGGGGAACATTACCGAAAAGAGAATCAAACAACACTCTATGCGTGTCGGGGAGCTCCAAAGAAAAAGACTATGCCACAAAGGAACGTCAGGATGAAACGGGTGGATGGATTTCAAGATAAAAGAATGTCTCTTCTACAGCCAATCAACCCACCACAAAGGAAAGCACGGAAGAAAACAAGGAGGGGAAAGGCGATGCGAGTCAAAGCTGAGAGCAAAGTAGAGAGACAAGAGAGGGAGTCGGGAGGCGGCGCGGTCAGAGCACTCACCGTGAGGGCGTC
>NW_011108865.1:0-561 GCF_000146605.3 Meleagris gallopavo
TTATTCACTGATTACCTTCTTGCTTAGCATGCTTTAGATTCTCACTTTCCTTCCTTCTATCCTTGCTTCTTTTGCTGGATCTAGCAGTTTTGACCCTCACCAATCCAGAGTTTTCAGGATGCTTGTGCACATCACCCTGTTAGCACAATGAACCATAAATACATGAATCAAATATTAATATGTGTAAGTGCTTTAACACACACACACAAAAAATCCCCAACAAATATTGTTTTGGCAGGCAAATTTTGTACACTGTGCGAAGGGCTAACTTAGTTAACAGCCTCCACAAAACTCCTGAAGATTTGTTCAGAACACATGCTAAAATTCTGTTTGAGAGGAACACTGTGCATCTGATCTTATATTCATTCTTTTCTTTTTTTTTTCTGATCTGTGCATGTGCAATAATGCAAAATCTGTGGGAAAAAAAAAGGTTACATTTGTTTCAGAAATTTGCACATTTAATCCAGAAATGGATATACATTCTCACAGCATACAGCGTTTGAATAAGTGAGTAATAATTTCATAGTAATTTTCTTGCTTGAACTGATCCTAGCACTCTTT
>NW_011108866.1:0-520 GCF_000146605.3 Meleagris gallopavo
AAAGGTCTTGAGTCTCCTCTCACCCACAAAACCCACTGACCTTGGTCCACCTATTTATTGTCCCCAGCCTGAAAGAAGAATTGCAACAACCTGAATTTTGTTTGGCTTGTGCCAAAGGCTAATTAATTTGCCTTTGTGTAAGCACGTCACATTGTGTGTAAGTAACCTGGTTTCTCTTGCTTTGTCTCCAGAAAGACTAGCTACAGCCCTTTAGAGCCAGGGCACGGAGCATTGTAGGACAGTCCAGAGCCATGGTTACCTGACCAGGAAGGGTGTTCATGGGCTGAACTGCCAAAACAATCATTTCTTTATCACTGTTCTATTAAGTCCTCTAATTCAAAGAAACTTGCTTCCAAGCATTTACTTATTCCACTCAGCCTGAACTCCGCAGGCCATCTATACTTTATATATGTCACCACTGAGGGTGGTGAAATGCTGGCACAGGCTGCCCAGAGAGATGTGGGTGCCCCAGCCTTGACAGTGTTCAAGGCCAAGTCAGATGGGGCCCTGGGCAGCCTGA
>NW_011108867.1:0-435 GCF_000146605.3 Meleagris gallopavo
AATTACAATGGCACATAGCATCACGTTGAACAAAAATTAAAAACAAATGGGTTTCTGCCAGTGTTGTAGTTTTAATTAGCTTAGATTAATGGAGGAGGTTACTGAAGACCCTGCAATTCTTGGTATCAGAACTCCAGCACAAGCTACTTTCATCGCAAGAACAAACATATCTATAAGAAGTTTACTCAAACTCTTGGTGTCGATACAGACTCAGTAACCTTTTCCCATACATAACAGAAAATTTGCATGAGTGGGCCAACAATGAGATATGCTTGTCATACTTGACTCTGTACACATGGATAGCGCACTGTATAATCAATGAATATATATACACACACACACATACATAGATATATCCAGAAGCTTGGCTAATATAATTTATATTGAAGTAATGAGAGAAAGTCACTCACCCTGTCCTGGGCTCACAAGATGAAC
>NW_011108868.1:0-635 GCF_000146605.3 Meleagris gallopavo
GTGATTTCATTTTATCTTCCTTAGTGTCAGTTGTGTACCAGTAACCACTGAACAAAGGGCCTGCAGAGCCTGGAATGTCAAAATGTATTTACATTTCTTGCTTTGTGCTTTGGCATAGGATTCATTGTCTCCCTGGGGTTAAAAGGGACCACTGTTGCTTCTTGGTAACGTTGTTCTGCATCCAAGTAAGTCCACTCATAGTAACACAAGTTGCAGCACCTCGTTTTCTGATATTCTTAGCTCACACTATGATCTGAACACGTCTTTCCACTGCTAACCCTCACAGACAGTGTTGCAGGAACAAGGGATTTACATATGTTATTGATTCAAAACAGTGACCCCAAGATCCTTCTGCCTGGCATTGATCACAAGTCCTGTTCTCTGCACACAGGCATGCCTCTGATGAAGTAGCACAGCTTCTCTTCTTAAAACCTCAAACAATGGCAAGTTTACTGATGCCCCCACACTCTGCCCTGGTGATCAGTTTACCTTATCCCCTCAGAAATGTATCCCATCTATGTACTGCTGGAGGGTCTCACATCAGTAGCAAGAAATGAGCTTGCTCTGCAGAACTGAGGAGCTCTGTGCTACAACACCTTTTGCAGCTGTGAGTCTCACCACCCACTCATCAGACT
>NW_011108869.1:0-497 GCF_000146605.3 Meleagris gallopavo
AAAGCACTGTCATCTACAGCCATCTTGCTGCACAGACAAGAAGCAATGGTTTTAGACATAGCCAACACGTGGGCCTGTTGTTACAAAATTTTGAAAGTTGCTTTGGTTTGCAATGTTTACATGTTTTAAAACCATATGATAAAACTTTAAGTTTTATTTATGACTTAATTAGGAGACTAAAATTACCACACACGAAGACCAAAATAGCCCCCAAACTCACAAACTCCCCAAGCACAACACACCAAGCACCGCAGAACTCTGCTGCTCCTTGTCTGATATGCATATTTGTCTTTTTCTCTCATCTCATTTTCCACTTCCAAAAATCTTGTCAGCATTTCCTTCTTTTATCCTCTGCTGATCAATCCTTGTCTTCTTTTTCTCCCAGAACCTAAGTTTTTTCTGTTTACTTTAGCCTAATGTCTCAATCCCCATTTACTCTGTTAGTGTGACAGAGAACGAGATATTAAGAAGACAGGATATTACAGCACTCCCTGCCC
>NW_011108870.1:0-982 GCF_000146605.3 Meleagris gallopavo
GGTAAGGTGTCTCATTTCCTCTTCACTTAAGTTGCCTTGTATCCTCGCATCAGTACAAAATAAAATACTTACAAATCTAAGAAGGGATAATGAACATGAAAGAGCTTATTGAGAATTCAAGTACAAATACTAGAACTTCAAGCAGTTATGATGCTTTCCAGATATATCTTATAACTTAAATTAGACCATAAATACAGATATGTTAGTAGTGTTTGAATACTTACTCCGGTTTCATATACAATAAATAATTATTGATTCTTATTATAATTTTGAAAATATCTAGCCATCCAATCATACTTTTATGATATTTATTCTATCATGTCTCTGCACAGGCTGTCCAGTCATATCTATCAATATACCTTATTTTCATCACACACGTAGAAAAGTCAAATTACAGTACTATTATTTAGAACTTTCTCAAAAAGCAGTATACCCTAACCTTCCAGAACATGAAAAGCTATTCATGCATTCTATATAGTGCTTAGTGCGTACCTTTCACAGTTAGTCAAAGACTTAAATTGCACAGAGGTGCATTTCTTAACACATTAGTTTCTTCTTGAAGAGAATACACTGGACTACACAAATGACAGCTGCTTTTGTTCTGTGGTTGTGAGATGCTGACACAAAGGTCCAGGTGAGGTATAGCAATTAAATTAATAAAGCCCAGTTCACAATGAATCTGAAGAGAAGCATCTTTTAGGTATCCCTTGAACCTGAAACATTGAGGTGCAAGGACTCTCCTCTTCAACAGTTGTAAACATTCTCATTCTAATCCACTTGGATTTCTTAAGACAGATTTAGTGTTAAGCATTACACAACAGAAACCAACAGAGAAACTGTTACAATCATGAGAATAAAATGCAGAAACTTGATAAACGATAACGGGAAGAAATGCAAGAACAGTTCAGTAGACATAGCTTGTGACTGACTCTGTGAACTTCGTAAAGTATCATCACAGGCAATACTGAATATGGCTTCAGAG
>NW_011108871.1:0-393 GCF_000146605.3 Meleagris gallopavo
ACGTATAGGATAAACTTTTGCTTTAACTGTAGCTCACTTGGAGTAAAGGAGGATCTATCTGTTCCCTTAGCCCTTGTGGGCTCCAAAATTTATTGCTCTAGGAGTAGCTGTGGATGTTTGGAAGGTCTTAAAGGATAGGGAGAAAAACTCCAAAACTCACTTGCAAAGTGTCCTCTACATTGTTAAAGTAATGAGTGTCATTTGTTTTGCTAAGAAAAGGATTCAGGTTTATCTGCATTGTCAAATGGATCCCGAAGAGGTAGGCCCCACTGCAGATCGCAGCATCATTTTGTTAATGGAATGTGCAGTCACACTGGTGTCATGCTGGCTAACGCACCTTGTTTCATAATGCCTTGGCTTGGGATTTTTTTTTCCTTTGGGTGATTTTTGGAA
>NW_011108872.1:0-443 GCF_000146605.3 Meleagris gallopavo
GGTTAGTGCGTGTGTGCTTGGGCCAGGCCTTGCAATCCTGCAGCAGCAGCATCCTCCAAGACTGTGTATAGAATTCTCTTTCCACTCTCTTACGGAAAAAAAAGTGGAATTTTTGTGTGAATGGCCATTATTATTAAACTGTATTCAACTTCAGGAGTGTGGGACAGATGCAGGAACAGGAGAATTTACATCACTGGAAAGCCACTATTTTACCCTAACAACTGAAGTGTGTGTTGCTTTCCTGCATAGATCAAGGATGTAGGTCTGTAAGGCATTACATCTTTTGGTACCAGGTGGCCTGGCTTTAATTAGTGGTTTTTCTTCCTGCCAATTGAAATAAAGGAAAGTGTGAATAAGGAAAAGGCCAATATAAGGATACAGCTACTGTGCTTAAGTTACATAAGCAGCAGCAAATGTCCAGGTTGGGATCTGTGTTCCTTGTA
>NW_011108873.1:0-355 GCF_000146605.3 Meleagris gallopavo
ACAAATAATCCTGTCCACACAATTATTTGTTCCATCCTGTTTCAAGTTACAAGGAATCTGAACATGTTTTTTAAATCACTCTTGGCATTCTCTTTGTCCCCCAATCCTGAGCTCCATATTGTCGCTTTGTGATTAGCAGGTATTGTTTTTGAGTCCTTTCCATATTTCCTTTGCATAGGTAGGGAACAAATGGTAATTATTGTAGCTATAAGTTGCCCTAATTGGCTTGGGCAGCAGTTAGCTGAGGAACAGGTAATTCTCATATCTTTGAAAGGACTTGTGAAATGGAGAATACATGTCTGAAGTGGATCCAGTTTCTTTCTGGGTAGGGAAAGCAAAGAAGAGGATAGCAGAA
>NW_011108874.1:0-540 GCF_000146605.3 Meleagris gallopavo
CACTTTTTTTTCATGGTGTTGTGAGCACACTAGGAGCTGAACTAGATCTCACTTTTGGGTTTTAAATGTAACCAGTTTGATCAACACTGTCATCTTGTCATTTTGGAATGAAAAAACTGCAAAAGGCAATAATGGCAGATTCATTTCAGAAGGGAATTCCTGATATCGTTTCTGTTTACAAGACTGATGCTCCTACAGTAGCTTGTTCTCTGCTTCACTGGAGAACAAGTCATGAGACAAAGATCCCAATAACAGGAGGAAGGGAGATATGCTGCACTTGGGTCAGAATTACTGCAATGGACTGCTGTAGGTTGGATCCTGTTACTCACTTCGGGGTCACGCCAGGGAGCTCAGTCTTCCAATCAGGGGCTGTGTGATCACAGCTAGGATAGTGCTGAGAATGCCTAAGCTGCTACAGTGTGACAGAAGCTCTCCACTGTGATCAAAACCATCTGTGCAAGAGAGTACATAGCTTAACCACATAATACATCTCCAAATAAAGTCTTTCCTATCCATTAGCTTTATGATTTTTGAAGTTAC
>NW_011108875.1:0-303 GCF_000146605.3 Meleagris gallopavo
CACTACCTAAGACAAGATATCAAGACAGCACTTGTTTCTACAAGCTACTTTTAAAGCTAGCAACTAAGAAGTCTCAGAGCTTGCTTTTTGACCTTATTTTAACAAGTGTAATAGATACTCTCCTTTCCAAATGCATCTATTAGAAATAAAAGTAGGTCTTTAAGTACACATCAGCAAATCTGTTCATTGGATGTTCTTAAACTTAGTTATCTTCCAAACTGTGAACAAGCAGACTGGAATGTAAAAAAAGATGAGGTTCCCAAACAGTCTGGATATTTTAAACTAGCTGAACAATAGCTTCCA
>NW_011108876.1:0-701 GCF_000146605.3 Meleagris gallopavo
GGAAAAGAGAGGCTGCAGAAAGAGGTATTTGATTGGCTGTGAGTTGGATTGGATGAGATGGGATGGGATTGGATTGGATTGGCTTAACTTTGCTTAGTTCAGCTTGGCTTGGCTTGACTTGGCTTGGTCTGGTTTGGCCTGGCTTGTCTTGTATTTGATTGGCTTGGCTTGGCTCTCTTTGGCTTGGCTTGGCTCACCTTGCCTTGCCTTTTTTGCCTTGGCTTTCCTTGCCCTGGTTTGGCTTGGCCTGGCTCAGCTTGACTCAACTTGGCTCAAATTGGCTCAGCTTGGCTTAACTTGGCCTGGCTTGGCTCAAATTGGCTCAGCTTGGCTCAATTTGACCCAACTTGGCCTGGCTTTACCTAAAAAGTGTTTTCCATGCGGGAACGAAAGGAGGAAATGTTGTAGGGAACGATGTGGATCGGCGTGGTCACCACCGAGAACGTCACCACTTTCAAGGCGTTGGAAGGCCAGGTGTTTTTTTTCCCCCGCAACGCCGTGCATTGGATCAAGAATTTTGGGGAGGGGGATTTGGTGATCCTCCTTTTCTTCGGGAGCGACGAAGAGGTGAAGACTTTGGACATGGACGAGGCTTTTTTTTGGCACACCGGAAGATATCGCAGCTCGGGCGCTGCAGGTTTGGTCCTGGAAGGTGAAATTGGTGCTGGTTCGGTCATTTTAGAGTGTTCTATGGGTTAATT
>NW_011108877.1:0-487 GCF_000146605.3 Meleagris gallopavo
GAAAAAAATACATATCAAAATGAAAAATACTAACTGACGTTGGGAAGGGACTAGAGCAGGATTTCTTTTAAGCATAATGCAATATTATTAGGTCTTCTGCAAAATGACCTAACTTTAATTACCAATGCCCTAGTCTGCCTGCTCAGTCTCCGCTTTGGTATGCATAATGGAGTCAAAACTCTGCACATCTTTTTTCGGTGAGTTGATTCCATTGTGTATATTTGAGCAAAATTAACTGCACATTTTTTACAGTGGGCTGGATCTGTGTGGTCTTTACGCTCTCATCACAAAATAAATCTCACATAATATCAGTAGAGTAGTCTACGGTAGAACCTCCCATTTGCATTAACAATGCTTGTTTATTTTATCCAATGCCTTTTGCACACTTAGCATATTTTAAAGTATATGTCAGCCATATTATAACATTTTCCCTCTATGCAAGTACCACCGATATAAATCCTTTATACACTTGCTCTGAACTCACTTA
>NW_011108878.1:0-618 GCF_000146605.3 Meleagris gallopavo
TGAAGAAAGGAAATGCAGTTATATACTTAATTATCCAATCGATAAAGTGTTAAAGTCTTGCCTTAAAATATTCTTGCTACCTTATTTGGTAATAGTTATAAGTCTAGTCATACAATATATTTAGCCAGTGTACTCTGAAAAAAAAAATCCAAACAATATAGGGTTTCTTCAATTTTTTTTCAATGGACTGTTTCAGAAAATGTCATGCTCAATTCTTCCTGAGGATTCTAGTCTTTACTCTCTTCAGATAATACCTGGTTTTTTTCATTGTTTTGAGTTGTACAATCCGTAAACAAGGAAAGTCTACTTTCCCTTGATTATTGTTTTTTTGAAATCTATTGTTAGAACTGTGTTTATGACCCACGGTGCTTATTCCTTTTGGATTTTAAGAGTTCATTGTTCAAAATGTAGACTTAATCACAGTAGTAAATATTATTTCTTTTAGCCTATTGAGGAGTGTATGTTTATGGACTCCAGTATCACAGAATAATAGAATGGCCTAGGTTGAAAAGAACCTCAAAGATCATCTAGTTTCAATCCTCCTGCTATGTTCAGGGTTGCCAACCACTAGACTAGGCTGCCCAGAGTCACATCCAGCCTGGCCTTTAATGCCTCCAG
>NW_011108879.1:0-342 GCF_000146605.3 Meleagris gallopavo
ACAGGCTGCCCTGAGAGGCGGTGGACTGTCCCCACCTTACGAGACACCTGAGGTCAGGCTGGAGGGGCTCTGAGCACTGATGGAGCTTTGGGTGTCTCTGTTCATTGCAGGGCAGTGGCAGCAGATGGCCTTTAAAGATTCCTTCCAACAGACAGTTCTGATTCCGTGCTGATAGTCTGTCCTGGACATGTCACATTGTGTCCAGGGCCTGCACTGCACCTTGTCACGGTGTGTCTGGGGCCTATAATGTTGTGTCCAGGGCCAGCACCAGGCCGTGGCTGCCTGCTTGGCATTGCTCAGCTGGTGGCTGGGCTGTTGGGATGGGCATGGCACTGCTGTCCC
>NW_011108880.1:0-564 GCF_000146605.3 Meleagris gallopavo
GAAGGGACATTTAAGATCCAGTTCCAAACCCCCTGCTATAGGGAGGTACACCTCCACTAGACCAGGTTGATCACAGTCTCACAGCTCCATCCAGTATGGCCTTGAGTGCTTGCAGGGAGGTGGCCCCCACAACGCTTCTGGGTAACCCATTCCAGTGTCTCAGTGTCTCACCACCCTCAAAGTAAAGAGTTTCTGCCTAATATCTAGTCTAAATGTATCCTCTTCCAGTTGAAAGCCATTTTCCCTTCTCCTCTCTCTACCTCCCCTAATAAAAAGTCCTACCCAGCTTTCCTGTCGGCCTGTTCTAGGTACTGGAAGGCCACTATAAGGTCCCTCTCTCTGGAGCCTTCTCTTTTTTAGGTTGATAAGCCTCAGCACTCTCAGCCTGTCCTTTCTGGGAAGGCTCTCCAGCCCTCTGATCATCTTCATGGTCCTTCTCTGTACCTGTTCCTATTTCATGTCCTTCTTGTGTTAGGGCTCCAGAACTGGATGCAGTACTTCAGGTGGGGTCTCATGACAGCAGAGTAGAAGGGTGCCCAACAGCAAAGCATTCTGCTCATTCGG
>NW_011108881.1:0-419 GCF_000146605.3 Meleagris gallopavo
CAGATTCACACACCTAAATCTGTGAAGGTGCACCTGAGAGCAGGTGTCTACATTTAAGATGAGTATCTATTCAATGGAGATGAGAGGCTCAATTAATTTACCTAATGAGTTAGGCCAACAGAGATGAGGCAGATGTTTAGTGCCAACTAACGCTTGCTGGGGTATCCCATCTGGCCTCTGACTACTGTTCCAGAAGGACAGTAGTCAGGTTCATAAAGGCTTGTATTGGCCATACCAGGCCAGCCCAATCTACTGGAGATTTCTGGGTATATTTCTTCAGTTTCCCATGTATTGGATCTTAAAGATGCTGAGTAATAGAGGAGATCTCTTAATAAAAGTGACTTTAAACAAAGGCACTGGGAAACTAGAGCATTATGAAATACAGTTTATCTTCATGTTTTAAGGCAAAAGTGGAGTGT
>NW_011108882.1:0-370 GCF_000146605.3 Meleagris gallopavo
TGATGTGATCCACGAAACTGTCACCTTCAGCCTCATATGGGTTCTCTTGGTCCTGACAAACACACATACAGTGTTCTTTCTGTTCCTGTGTGGGACCCAAGTGGTGCAAACTTCATGATTTTTCAATGTCACCACTATGGTTTCTAACTCACTGAAGCCGATATTCACCTCTGTACACAATTGCCTGGTCATAATGAGACGATTCTCTCTGATGAGCTGATCGGGATGCTCTTCATTTTGTGGGGTGACAGCTGTGCATGGCTGTCTGGAATGTGGGTTCTCTTTCACGTCTCTGTTGCCACCGCTGAAATGCACCACCCAGCCCTCACTGTGCTTGCATCCACTGTTTGGTCTCTGTAAACATTCACCA
>NW_011108883.1:0-653 GCF_000146605.3 Meleagris gallopavo
GTTAAATATTAGGAGGCAGTTTTTCACTCAGAGGGTTGGTAACACACGGTTGCTCAAGGAGGTTGTGGATGCCCCATCCCTGGAGGCATTCAAGGCCAGGCTGAATGTGGCTCTGGGCAGCCTGGTCTGGTGGTTGGTGACCCTGCACATAGCAGGGGGGTTGAAACTCGATGATCATTGTGGTCCTTTTCAACCCAGGTCATTCTATGATTCTGTGATTCTACATTCACTACAGAACGAACCCAGAACAAAGAATGCAAAAGTACTACTCGTGAAAAAAAAATAATGTTGCTGCTTGTCTGCAAAGAAATACATAATCCTGCTTGAACAGCGCCATCAGATGTTTTGATTTCAATACTTAATTCATTAGTAATGGAAAACCTTCACATCATGGTAAAGGAATAATCTGTTGAATTTTTCAACTTGTAGGACATCGTTATTCTTGACAACTTGCCAGGCAAAGCTGGAGATTTATTATGCAGAGTATCCCAAAACAGCAAAGGGCTTCTCACGCTGCAGGGCCACAAAACAATAGTTTTATGGGATTTAATTTACTTATTCGTATACTTTATGACCTCAGACAACTACACAGAATGCATGAGTCTGCTGTAGATCCTGCATCGCATCATTGCTGAGTCTTCATAACTAACTGG
>NW_011108884.1:0-520 GCF_000146605.3 Meleagris gallopavo
TATTAGCTATCTTTAGAATGACTGAACACAGCAATATGCACAAATTTACAGACCTAAAAAAGAATCAATATTATTTAACTAAAAGTGAGACTTCTCACCTGGTTCATTTTTATTACAGGTCCAACCAGGCTGGTGTGGGCCAAGTTAGGAAGAGAAAATCCTTTTCCTAATTTATCTTAAAAAAGGACAAATATAAGTAAAATACTTCAGATGCATTTTTCAGTAGGAACGCAGTTAGTTTTAAGATTTCCCTTTAATCAGTCACCACTGTATCTGTGATGCTTGTATTTGCTAAGAAGCAACAATTCCCACGAAAAAGTAGTGGACAGACCTCTCAAAATTTCTCAGTTGTCTGACACTGCAATCTGCCTTTGGTCCTTTTTCAGACATCTACTCCACGGGATGTGGTTTCTGGTGTTTCCCACTCTGACTTATTTGCCATCTTCCTTTCATTTTATTCTCTATATGGTCATCTAAGCCTATGGGTCCCTCTTATTTCATCCATTCCTACTTTCCTGGG
>NW_011108885.1:0-475 GCF_000146605.3 Meleagris gallopavo
CAGCCATAACGGCAGCAAGGGAGTTTGCATCTCTAGTATTGTCCATCCCTCAAGTATAGCTGCTCTACAGTGCTAGAAACTACATGGAGATACTTAGAGATGGCTTTTTGCCTCCGTAAACACAGGGACATGAGTTACATTTGGAGTATCTTCAGACAGTGTCACAAATTGACCTCCTTTGGAGGCTGCCCTGGGAGGCCCCAGCCTGATGCTATCATGCCAAGAACAACAACATGATGACTGCGCGTCCCTTTGTTGCTGTTTTCTCATTGGCTTTCTGGCCATGCAGCGGCCTCTGATTCTCAAAACAAACACAAGGTCTGGACTTGCCACCAGCTGTGTCAAATAGATCATCTCTATTTGAGTGTCCTAAGGAATCAGAGTACCTGCACAATGAGTGGGGATGTACGTGGCTGTTACTCAGTGGGTAGACTTGTCCATGAGGAGAAGCTGCAGAAGCCTGTGGGCTTGGCTT
>NW_011108886.1:0-459 GCF_000146605.3 Meleagris gallopavo
ACTGTTTAAGGAGATTTGGCAAAACAAGATGACAATAAATTCCTGCTGCTGTATTTAGAAAAAGCCTCAGGCATTTTCAGTGTAAACACAATTTTGAATATTTGATTATACATCTGTGGGCTCTAACAATATTTCAAAAAGAGAAAATAAGGGACTGTGTCTCCTTAGTCTAATTAATGTATCATTTTCTATCACTTTCTCTTTTGCTCCTACCAGGTCATTTTCTGCCAAGGTTGTGTAAAAATCCTGGAGCATGCGAAATTCCCCTTTTCACTGCATGGAAGTTCTATGGGGACTTGCAAGCAGCTGGCACAGGGCAAGGGCTCACATGCTTGGCATGGGCTGTTGTCTTTGTCTTCATCCTAACTGGTAACCTCAGTTGCCACAGGAATCACTGTCTTTAAAATTGCTGCATTTGGATCCTGAAGTGGAATCCAGACTCCCCTTCCCAGTTATATA
>NW_011108887.1:0-445 GCF_000146605.3 Meleagris gallopavo
AATTGGTCCTTGCAACAGGAAAAGTAGATTTGTACAAAATCTGTGACTGCACACCACTGGAAAATCTTCAGATGAAATTCCCAAGTATTTTAACACCACAGATTTTTCTTCGGACTGTATTGTTTTGGGGCTGAACTTTATTTATTTATTTTCTGCTTTTGTTGTTTGTAATCTGATGGAGTTGGTAATGGAACAGCATATTAATGCAGTACAACAACAATAATATCAACAATACAAGATGGTAAAAATATTTACCCAGATGACAACTTGCACTGAATTTGACTAATTCAACCACCCTCTTATCTACTAGAAAGACAGAACAGCTATACAATAACAGTCCAGGACGTTCCTGCAGCTCATTGATGATAACTTTTTGACACAAGTGATGGAGGAACAAATCAGGAAAGATAGGCTGCTGGACCTTTGTACTGATTAACAAAGGACT
>NW_011108888.1:0-407 GCF_000146605.3 Meleagris gallopavo
TGTTGGGATAATGGGCCTGTAGTTCCCCAGATCCTCCTTGCAGCCCTTCTTGTAAATGAGTGTCACGTTGGCAAGCCTTCAGTCGTCTGGGACCTCGCCAGTTGACCAGGACTGTTGATATTTGGGTGGAAAGTTGCTTGGCAATCACCTCCACCAGCTCCCTCAGCACCCTTGGGTGGATTCCATCCAGCCCAATGGACTTGTGGCAGTGCAGGTGGAGTAATAGGTCTCTAAGTGTTTTCACCTAAACTGTAGGGGGTTTATTCTGCTCCTCATCCAAGACTTCCAGGTCAGGGGTAGATTAGGAATAATTGGTCTGACTTTTAAAGACAGATGTAAAGAAGGCATTGAGAACCTCAACCCTTTCCGTATCCTCAGTCGTCACATTCCCTGACATGTCCAGTAAA
>NW_011108889.1:0-553 GCF_000146605.3 Meleagris gallopavo
TGCAGAGAAGGATCTAGGTGGTCCTGGCAGGCAGCAGGTTGTCCATGAGCCAGACGTGTGCATTTGTGGCCAAGAAGGCCAATGGTATCCTGCAGTGCATTAAGAAGAGGTGATCCTTCTCTTCTGCTCTGTCTTTGTGGGGCCACATATGCAGTAGTGTGTCCAGTTCTGAGCTCCTCATTTCAAGAAAAGCAAGAGAGTTCTAGAGAGAGTTCCAATGGAGTGCCATTAAGATGATTAAGAGCCTAGACTTTCTCTTATGAAGAAAGACTTAAGAGACCTGGGATTGTTCAGCCTGGAGAAGACGATCTTATCAGTGCTTATAAATAAAGAGTGGGAGTCAAATGAATGAGGCCAGGCTCTTTTCACCAGTGACAATAAGAGATAATGAGAACAAACTGGAGCACAGGATGTTCCATATGAACAGAAGGAAAAAAAAAAACAACTTACTTACTTTGAGGATGACAGAGCACTGAACAAGCTTCCCAAGTAGGTTGTAGAGTCTACTTCTCTGGAAATATTCAACAGCTGCCTGGATACTTTCCTGTGTAAC
>NW_011108890.1:0-450 GCF_000146605.3 Meleagris gallopavo
ACAGTTCTCTGGAATTTGTTAACCACAGTACAAGTGATGAGAACATCAGCACAAAGACTGATGCTCTGGGGAGGTGCAAAAAAGAACAGAGAAACCAGAACTGCAAATTAAGCATCATCAGCAATACCATGTAGCACATCCACAACATCTGGTAATTGCTGAAGCGTAGAACCTCATAACACAAGGGAAAGTGCAGCAATGACAGCAGAGCAGCAAGGTGCTAGGCTGCAAGTGAGGGCTTGCTCAAGTACGACAGCCATAGGCACAGAAATAAAGGAAAGAAGCTGCTTACCTTCAGAAGGCCTCAGGTATGCAGAGATCTCCAGCAAGATACCCTCACCTCCACTGCCTGCACTTAAATGAGGAATGGGAAGATCCTGGCTCCACCCCTTCTGGTCATTCGGCTGCACTGCATGCACCTGAGCTCCCAAGGTTGTCCCTGCCTTCCTA
>NW_011108891.1:0-424 GCF_000146605.3 Meleagris gallopavo
ACCAGCCAGCTTTTGCTGAAAGTGGGACGGGAGGACGATGGGGTCCCTGTCATCTGCTTGGTGGATCACCCCGCTGTCAAAGACTTGCAGACACAACGCTACCTAGAAGTCATGTGTGTGTAGCAGAACTTCTGATGGTTTTAACATATAGAATCATAGAATGGCCTGGGTTGCAAAGGAGCACAGTGCTCATCCAGTTCCAACCCCCTGCTGTGTGCAGGTCACCACCAGCAGCCCAGGCTGCCCAGAGCCACATCCAGCCTGGCCTTGAATGCCTGCAGGGATGGGGCATCCACAGCCTCCTTGGGCAACCTGTTCCAGTGCATCTCCACCCCTGGCTGAAAAAATATAAAATTACTCACTGAAGAGTTCAGGAACTGTTTGCTGTATGTTTAGGTGAAGCCGTGGAGGGTGTTGATGGAAC
>NW_011108892.1:0-342 GCF_000146605.3 Meleagris gallopavo
CAAGATGGCACACCGGTGGCCATACCGAAGCCCTTCGTCACCTCGGAGGCCATCATCCAGCAGGCTGCCCAATTGCTGGCTGGTCTAGGGCAGGCAGAGCGCCTTCGCACCAGGTGCAATATCTGCAGTACCGCTGGAAGGGGCAGAGGTCCTCCCCGTCACTAAAACCAGGAGAGCCACCCCACGGACTTTGCAGTCGGCACCCGTACGGGTATCAGAAAACAAATGTTTAACGACTCAATCCGGGCTGGGGTTCAGTTTGCAAACAATCATCATCAGCACCATCATGTCCTGCTCCAGCTATGGAGGCAGGGGGAGGACAACCAAAAACTTCCAAATCAC
>NW_011108893.1:0-423 GCF_000146605.3 Meleagris gallopavo
GTTGAACAGAAAGCTGCATTTCTATCAGCTAGCTGTAGCTGGGCTACTGATATTGCTGCCCTTTAGAATTTAAACTTTCTTTTGCTGGAGGATGAGGATACAGGAGCTCTGTATGTTGAGACTGGGAGCTAGTTTTAAGGCTGAGATCAGCATTTGAGATCTCTTGTGGTGTGAAGGAATTCTGAACCACCTCCTTATGGTTTTCCTTGATGTTTTACTCTTTGTACGTATGCTAGTAATCTCTTATCTCAGTTAAACTATGATCACAATAATCTTTGATTGTAGGGGAGATTTTTTCAAATCTCCAGAGTTGATTAAAAAAGGTTGGTTTTTCAAAATGGTTGGCACACTGGAGATGTAACAACTATTCATTGGATTAAAATAGAGTTATATCAACAGAAAAAAAAAAAGAAAAAGAAAAAA
>NW_011108894.1:0-446 GCF_000146605.3 Meleagris gallopavo
CCCGTTTCATATTTAGAGGAGGGATGTTTAGACCTAGCAGAGGAGGAGGCAGTCTTTTATCGAGCTGTGAAAAAGATCTTTGGATCCATATCTTTTTCTTTGGGCACATCAGAACTATTGTTGATTGATGCAGCTCATGCTTTCAGATCATGTCTTTAATAGAATTTCCTACCAGGGAGATCTTCAAGCAAGAAAGAAGAAGAGGGTGGTTCATTACAGGTTGTTACACAAGTGTTCCTGGGGAAGGGAGTTTGTACTGACTTTCCAGCACAGAGGCAGTCACAGAGCTTTCATTATAAGTTCTAAAATTGTCAAGGTCTTTCCAGGCTTCCTGCACTGCTTATAACTAGCATAAACAAGAAACAAGCTGAGGGTTGTTGTAATGTATGATGTGATAAGATCTTGCTGGCATAGGCTGAGACCATCAGTCTCCGGTATTTCTTAAA
>NW_011108895.1:0-359 GCF_000146605.3 Meleagris gallopavo
ATGTTCAACATGAAGACTTCAGTTTCCTATACATGTAAGAGTTAAGTTCTGAATTTAAAAAAAAAAGTCTGATAAAGTGGCCAAAACAACAAAAACCAAGAAGATCACATATTCATAGAATCATCACAGAATCATAGAATGGCCCGGGTTGAAAAGGATCACAATGATCATTGAGTTTCAACCCCCCTGCTGTATGCAGGGCCACCAACCACCAGACCAGGATGCTCAGAGCCACATCCAGCCTGGCCTTCAATGCCTCCAGGTACGGGGCATCCACAACCTGTTCCAGTGTGTGAATATTCCTGTGTAACTTACAGATACAGAGTTCTGTATTTTCTCCCCTAAGACAGAGACACAGT
>NW_011108896.1:0-492 GCF_000146605.3 Meleagris gallopavo
CCTGAATTAAATGGAGGTAGGAAGACAGAAAGTAAGCAGGATAAGCCTGCAGCTTGGGCTGCACTGTTCTCAGACTCTGTCCAGGAAGTCCAGTACTGGAATTACCTGAATATTCACCATAGCTTTCCCATCTTTATTCTATGCTTACTGGCCCTTATAAGATTCAGTACTGGATCAAGCACTGAAGTTCTTCCTAGCCCCCAAACTAGTCTTTGTCCTGCAAAAACACCACAACCAGAAGAAACCTGCAACTAAACCAGAACCCCACTCACTCCAGCTCTCCTGTCCTTGTGGATCTTACAAGACCTAGTAGCAAACCTGCCTAATAATGCAACACAGGATACTGCTGCACCCCATTCTGACTGAGTTTAGCAGTCCGTACTTAGCAAAGAAGTGAAAAAAACATATTCAGCCCTACCTACAGATGGATTCACAGCAGGCCTAGCTGAATTAACCACTCTTCTTTCTCCCTGAAAGGATCAGGCAAATTAG
>NW_011108897.1:0-577 GCF_000146605.3 Meleagris gallopavo
AGTTCAGCCCTGGGCATTCGCACCCAGTCAGCCTCAGACGTAGCACCCAGTGAGCTCCCCTTCCTGCCCACACAGGTTACCTACCAATGATGCGTGCAAGATTTCCCATTGCATTTGCTCTCAGCTGCCTCCAGCACACATATTTGTTCCTATTTTAACGGTACAAAATTGGCATTCCGCTCCCTGCTGCCCTCCCAGCAGGCTGCCAGCACTCACTGCCTTCCTCCGCTCTGGTCTCTCCCTCCCCACTGAGCTTTTCATGCCCCGGGGAGGTGTCAGGATTTAAGACCAACTCCTGCAGCTTCAAGGGCCACCTCTGTTTTCCTTCGGCTCCATGGAGCATTCTGTCCCAGTGCGGTGGGGAGAGCAGGAACCTCCAAAGGGAAGCGGTGGGGGCTGCAGATCTGTAGATTAAAGAGAGAGAGGGCCAAGTGCCAAAGTGCTTGTGTCACTTGCAGGAGCCAGGGCCAGGAGCTGGGCTCGGCACAAGTCTTTCCATTGTGGTGACTCACTTGCTGACACTCTTTGGCTGCCCTGCTGGGCTGGATGAGGCTGGGGGAGAAGCGAAGGAGCTCCT
>NW_011108898.1:0-412 GCF_000146605.3 Meleagris gallopavo
GTGTGCGTGGTAGAAGGTTTGCTTCAGGGGCTGCGCAGTGTGGTTTAACACAGTGAGTGGCACATCAACTCAATGACACTGTCACCTTGCAGCTAGAATGCCTCTTGCCCTGCCGTCTAAAGCTGAAAGAAGGACGTGAAGCAGCAGTGCTTGCAGCATTTTCACTGCTTAAGGCACCCCTTGAGAGGTGTGCCAGGCCATCTAGCACAGTTTATAAGCTACAGGCTTCAAGCAATTTTAATTTCTTTCTGGGAAGGGGGAGGGGGGGGGGGTAGAAAGACTGGGTGGGGTGCAGGGCTGACAAAGCAAAGAAAGAAAATATTATACTTACATAGAAGAGTACAGCACTTGTTAATACAACTCAGTGCCTGCTTTCAAGATCAAGCAGAAACATTTTGTAGTTCAAGCCTCG
>NW_011108899.1:0-629 GCF_000146605.3 Meleagris gallopavo
GCAGAGTCTAGAAACTAATACTTTTACACCTCTGCCTGTACTCCTTGTTGGCCTTAAAACTTCAACAATTGAAGTGAAGTGTCCATCTTTGCTCTGTTGAACTGCTGATCACTTGCTTTCTTGAGCTGAAGAAACATTTCTCATCATGTCCTTCCGGTAGCTTCATCGAGTACAGCACTGACTGAGCTAATCCATTTTAATGTGTTTTATTCACTCCTTACGTGCAGTTTGGGGTCTGTGTAGTTGTGCTACTGATTTGCATTTAAAAAAAATGTGAAAATGAACCACGTGTAGAAGAAGAGTTTGTAAGTTTGAATAAAACGTTACTCTTCAAACACAGGTAATCACTTCTCATATTATCTAGGGCGTACGAAAGCAAAGTCCATAGGAAAAGATAAAAACCTATTTAAACAGAATTTACCTTTAACATTCTGGCGATTTTCTCTAAGGAAATATTTTTTCCTACTTTAGAAACGAAGCTCAAAAAATCCAAACAAAAAGCAAGAAACAGCCAAAAAAGAAGAAAAAACAGAAAACAAGAAAAACAACAACTGAAAAATGTTATATAATCCAAAGACAAAACACCTGTAACTCTGTAAACAGAATGTGACTTCACTAGAAAGACAATC
>NW_011108900.1:0-411 GCF_000146605.3 Meleagris gallopavo
CAAGGGAATCATTCACAGCCAAAGAGAAAGCATCCAAAGTTCACTCTTACATGTTTTCCTTCTTAATGAAGGAAATCCCATCAAGCTTACAGTGAAAATTAAGCTTAGCTGGGAAATACACAATTCCTACGACGGAAAATTATTCTTTTCCAGCAAGTCTCAGCACTGGTTCTCTCAAAGGCTACAAACTGTCAGAAGGGCTTTTCCTTCACTTGGTAGTTGGGGGAGGTGACATAAATGAAGTAAAGAATGAAACTAAAAATATTAATTAAAAAAAAAAAACAAGGGAAGTTTGTTTTTATAATACACTGCAAATCTGAACAGCAGCTCTGCAGGGTAATCTAAGGCTGCTGTTAAATGAAAACTCAGGTACAGCCTTGGTTGGTGGGCACAGCACCATTCTGTCCTCTT
>NW_011108901.1:0-388 GCF_000146605.3 Meleagris gallopavo
AAGACATTTGGCCTCCCTTCCATTAGCTCCTCATTTCGAATGGATGTAGACCATCATTTCTTGCAACATAAATATGAATGGCATTTTATGCTGCTGAAGGTGTTTGTTTCCTCTGAGATGCACTTTTCATTTGTTACATTAATAGGAAAGCATTTCTGTTTAATGCTATGGTATGATGTCAGAAATCAGTGTGAGGGGAAGAAAGGAGCTGAAATACAGTCAGATACTGGTTTGATTCTCCCGCTGCATGAATGAACGAAGGAAGGAAAATGATGTGGCAGTCTCCAGGCACTGAAGTGCATAACGGTAAAGTAAAAAGAAAGATGTAGCAGAAGCTGACTGACCTGTGCAAATAACAAAGATTTCTCTCATGCTAATATATTGGTAA
>NW_011108902.1:0-344 GCF_000146605.3 Meleagris gallopavo
ACATGAGGGTAAGAGAAAAAGATACGAGTATACAACTGTTTAAAAAATATTTCTTAAAAAGGAAAAAAGAAAGCAACATTTCCATATATGTTCATAGAGAAAACCAAAACATTTATGCACTTCCTGTTTGTGTTTCTTTCTGCAAACATTTTCTCTGGTTATTGATGATGACATAGAACAGCATTTTTTTTTCCCCAGTTATTAGCTAAGGTAATAGAAGATTGAAAAAAAAACCCAAACATTATCAATATCACAATTCATTTAAAAGTTACTTTTTTTTTCTTTTTTTTTCCAGTGAATAATGCAGCAGAGTTGTGAAGAGAGAAGACTGAAACACAAGGACG
>NW_011108903.1:0-379 GCF_000146605.3 Meleagris gallopavo
GAACAACTACTAAGAAGATTAGATTGTAAGACGTTTTGGAAAGGGTCTTTAAAGGTAAACAACTGAGCACTATAAATAGCTATCACAAATATAAACAGATTTTGCAAGCATGGCATCACAAGAGACAACTTTCCAAATACAGATTAAAGAAGAAATGCCTGACTAATAGGAACATACAAGTAGTCTCAAGTGTGATAGACAACAGTTTGTTTCAAGTACTTGAAAAGTAACTTTTTAAAATTGACTTATGAAGAACATAGCATTTTCTTTAAAAGATTATCAAGCCAATAAGTAGATTTTACACTTAAACTACAGCAGAATTTGAAAACCTGCTTAACAATTTACTAGAATCAAGAGGATCTGAGAGATATGGCTGTAA
>NW_011108904.1:0-343 GCF_000146605.3 Meleagris gallopavo
ATTACAAGCAGCTAGATTAGTCTGTGAAGCAAGCATAAGAGAGTGTAATTAACAAGAGAACAGCAGTGTTGGCACAATAGCATGCAGATGCACCTATTGAAGGATAACAATAATTAGTTGAGCACTGAAGGCGAAGTACTTCTGAAGTTAAAGTACTTCAGATAAAATTTTGGTTTTTTTTTCAACCTTTGCCCCCCCTGCATTGTGCACACCAGCACAACCAGCACAACGTGTGAAGCTTTCATCAGAACCCAGCCCTCCCGCCCCCCCGGCACTGTTCTCTATCTGACTGTTGGAATGTTATCAAGGCTCTTTAATGGACCTCTAAAAAATAAATGCCATC
>NW_011108905.1:0-594 GCF_000146605.3 Meleagris gallopavo
TGGATTTGGACCGTGTTGCTGGTAGGGATGTCCCAGCCATATCACTCTTCAGCATGGTTTGCAGATGTGCAGGGATAGCCCCAGTGAGAGAAACCCAAGGTGGTTATGCAAATTATTCAGAGGGGAACGTGAAGATAAAGAGATTAGAAACCCAGCAGTCCAGCCCACCTGCCTTGGCATCCAAAACACACGAGACCACTGGAGTGAATAGGGATGGAGGGGATAGAGGAAGACATGTCCAATGCGCATTCACAGTAGCCCCATGCCAGCATCACTTGCTTGTGATGAATCCATCTCAGCACTTGAGCTGAGTTCTCTGCCATCACTCACTCATTCCTGGCCCAGATGTACTGGGGCCTCTTAATGCCAGCACTCAGAAGAAGCCTGAATGAGGAAATGGTTGTGGCATAAGCCAGGAAATGAACAAGCAGCATTAAAGGAAGCAGCCACACAGCTCATGCCATTGGCTGTTTCCATTCATCACTAGCTCCACCAAAAATTGTCACTTCCATGAAGGCTATGCCTGGGCCTGGGCAGTGCGAGGGTCTCCATTAAAGGCTCCGCATCTCTCACCTAATTCTTCTTGGTATGTCC
>NW_011108906.1:0-483 GCF_000146605.3 Meleagris gallopavo
CCATCTCGGTGCAGTACTCCATCAGCAGCCGCTCAGCAATGTGCCGCCCACCGCGCCCTGCTGCCAGCCTGCCGTGGAACCATTCCTGCATGAGATGCAGCTCGATGTTGGAGCTCACCTCCTTCTGCGCAGGTCGTCTCCCCCATCTGTTCCTGGCTGGGGCAACGTAAAGCGTTTCCATGCGTAAGTGATGGACTCTTCCACCATTTGGCAATCTGCCATCTGCTCCTTTGTCACACATGAACCCATGGTTCTTTGCCACTCACCTCCATCAGCCACCTCAGGTTTGCCGCTGGTCAGCTTGACCTTGATAGCATCTGCTCACTCCCATGCCAGGTGTACAAGCTAGACGTCTCATGATCATGTCGAGAGGTTCTGTCTGGCACAAATAGTTGCAATCTTTCCGTTTCTCCCTCCATGTCTGCTGAACTTGTTTCCATCTCCCAAGGTCTTTCGCTAGTCAGAGCGAGAATGTCTTTATTT
>NW_011108907.1:0-1065 GCF_000146605.3 Meleagris gallopavo
GGGGTGTCCCAAGCACAAACGGGGGCACGATGGGTCGCCTGTCTCAGCCAGAGGACAGTCTGTCCACATCGCCACGGGAAGAAGAACTCCAGAAGATCCTAGGCCAGTGAGTAACACCGTGATGCAGCAAAAGAAACATTGGTCGCTCCACCAGAGAAGGGTCCCGTTCCGGAGGGAAATATCCCATGCCTGAAGATGCCTGGTACACTGATGGGCCCAGCAAGGACAACCCGAGCAAGTGGAGAGCAATAGCATCCCATCCCTCCACCGAGACAACCTGGTTTGAAGAGGGGGATGGTCAGAGCAGCCAATGGGCAGAAGTGCGAGCGGCGTGGATGGTTATAACCAAGGAACCCGGTGATACAAGGCTGAGCTGAAGACAGCAACATCGAATGGCGATATCTGCCATATCATCCAATGGGGGCAGGCCTCTTGAATGCTATAATGCTATACTTAAGGCTGCCCTGAAGACAGACTCTCAGTCCCTGCACTGCTGCACAAAGAGACTCTATGAAACCCAGACGGATCGGAATGAAAGGCCTTCTGAATGAGAGATGGCAGACCCTGAAAATGCTGCAGACAACATGGGCCTCCCTGCTTAGGATCCAAATTACGGGCACCGATAATCGGGGAAGACCCCAAATAGGGCTCAGTGAAAATCACCTTCTGCCCCTGCCCCTGAGAATCTAGAACCAGGTACCCATGGAATAAAATGGCCTTGGAAGGTGCAGGCAGGACCGACGTGGCGTGGCCTACTTGCACCCTGGCGGAGATTATTGGAGGTGGGAGGCTCGGTAGTCGCTCCGCTAAGTGGTGCATGGCCTACGGAGATTGTGGTCAACACTCCAGTCTTCAGTGCTAAGGGGACCCGAATCCTGACTCCTGGTCCCATGAAACATCTCTACTACTCCCCGCGAGTCTTTGAGCCCCTGGGATCACCGGAAGGAGCGAAACGCCATCAAAGTGTTCCAGTGTTGCTGTGAGATCAAGCACAACCCCTGGCGATGGCCCACGTGGGACTGACGGAACATAAGATGGACCTGCACCAAACAACTGCGTGCCTCC
>NW_011108908.1:0-309 GCF_000146605.3 Meleagris gallopavo
TGATGCTTACATCCAATTATTAGGTGAACTGGTGGATATTTTCCACTTCTTTGTCCATTTTTCTCCCAGTTCATAGGATTGTGGAATCATAAAGGCTGGAAAAGCCCTCCAAGATCCCCAAGCCCAACCCCAGCCCACCCCCTATGCCCACTGCCCCCATCCCTCAGTGCCACATCCCACAGTTCTGGAACACCCCCAGGGGTGGTGAGTCCACCACTCTCTGGACAACCTGTGCCAGTAGCTGACCACTTCCTTCCCATTAATCCAGCTGCACAGGTAAAGGGAGGGAGATGGGGAAGGAGCCCATTT
>NW_011108909.1:0-439 GCF_000146605.3 Meleagris gallopavo
GTATGTTTCACCATGTAGAAGCTTAAAAACACAGTCATGCTAACATCTGACATTTCACAAATGTTGCAGGGATTTATTATGAATGCATTAGGAAAGAGTAAATGCATGAGGATAGAAAGGAACATGCACATTTTGCAGGCCATTGAAATAAGTATATCTTTTCTTCCAGCCCATTTTTATCTACACTGACAGTCATCTCTCAGGTCAAACATAACAGTCATTCAGCCAGACAGACTTGCAAATTAATGTTATTCTACCCATCAGGTACTAAGAATTCCAACACAGTATAATAAACATTAAAGAGCTTACATTTTCTATTTTGATCCTATTTCATTTACATAGCACTGTTTTTTAACAACACAACAGCAGACTTAATTAAATATACATATATATACACACACACACACACACGGACACACATAGGCACACATACAATATA
>NW_011108910.1:0-433 GCF_000146605.3 Meleagris gallopavo
AAAACCTCGTTACAGTAAGGATGACAGAGCATGGGAACAGGTTGCCCAGAAGGGTGGTGGAGTCTCCTTCTATGGAGGTATTCAAGAGCCATCTGGATGCCCTCCTGGGCAGTCTGTTGTAGGGTCCCTGCTTAGCAAAGGGAGTGGGCTCAATGATCTCTTGAAGTCCTGTCCAACCCCTGTGATTCTATGATTCTCTGAAGCACAGCCCTGAGCGTGGGGAGCAGCTCATCACCCCCCCATTTGCTCAATGAGAAAAGCCAACCATTTCAGGTCGATGTGGAAGGAGTGGGAAGTCATGGCTTGAGGGCAAAACCAACCTCTGGCCTTTTCCAAAGAAAAATGGCACAGCTTTTTTTCCCAACGAGGGCTCTTTGAGCTCCATGTCCTGTGTGGCCATGGGTCTGGATCTGCTGAATTCACGCTCTGCTCT
>NW_011108911.1:0-801 GCF_000146605.3 Meleagris gallopavo
GGGCGGGGCTTGGCTCTCTCGAGTCAATGCGTCCGTTCAAACTGCGTTCGGACTCGTCTGCCCCTGAGCTGTGCCAAAGCGCTTGGCATTTGTCATACTGAGCGCACAGGAGGTTCGACCAAAGCTGACGATACCCGGAAGGCAGAAGGATGAAGAAAAGCGTGGTGACGTCGCTGGCACGTAGCCAGGCCCGTAGCTGGAGAAGGGGGTTGTTCTGCCGGATGTGGATTGGGAATGGTTCTGTGCCACGTCCCCAAATCTGCCCTTCTTTGGCTCCGGTCGGGCCAGGAGCTGCTGCACGGTGCCACACGCCGTGTGTATGCCGTAACCCCATGCTGCTCCCTGTGCACGGCGGTTGTGGAGGGCCGCGGACCCGAGACCGCCTTCAGCCGGACGACCAACTCCTGGCTTCTCCCTTGTACTTGGTACAACCTCTGTTTGTTCTGCACCTTTCACAAGCGTGTGACAGTACAGTGTTTGCTCTGATGCTCTCACAAGGCTGTTACAGCTGTGTCTCCTGTCTCCGGTTAGCTACAGGTCCATCTGTGAACCAGACAGAAAGAGGGCGAGAGTTCACAGTGTTACAGTTCTGTTATGGCGCTGTCACAGTCTGAGCCAGAAAGAAACATGTCACTTCCTTCACACGCCTACAAAGTATGGAGAGTGAGACGTAAATATGTGCATATACGTGCATACAGAGCGTCTGATCCTTCACCAACTTTAGTATAACTTCTTTTCACCCGCTGCGTATTCATATAGGTTTTACCTTTATAAATGTTCCACAATCCATAAATGCATCAG
>NW_011108912.1:0-481 GCF_000146605.3 Meleagris gallopavo
AAATGTAGGCTTTGATTAGATATATTTTCTTTTAGTTGAATGGGTGGACTAGTTTGAAGTTTTTCTATTGTGCGGCTGTTTATAGATCATAATTAAATACAGTAACATCCCACCTGGTGTGCTTTTACTGCAGCCTTATCCTTGATAGAATAATTAAACTGCTTTGGTATTTGCCACTGTTTAGCATGTTGGTAGTGGAAGTTGTTAGCTGCCACGCTACTGATATATTAGGGAAAATCAATATTGAAGTACTAGGGAATTACAGTGATGTATATTCTTCTAAAGTTTTAAACTTCTGAGCTTCCAGATCATTATCTATTCTGAATGTTTTTTGTTTTTTTTTGTTCTATGTTGGCATTTTAGAATGCCATGAAGACGATTTAAGAATACTACAGAGTAATGCCTCAGAAGTGATATTATCAAAATTGCAGAATATATACATAACAGTGACAGAGGTATTTTTATTTCACAAATTTGTCCG
>NW_011108913.1:0-744 GCF_000146605.3 Meleagris gallopavo
TCGATTGATCTCTAGAGGTCCCTTCAACCCCTACAATTCTGTGATTCTGTGAAAATGGTCCGTTATTGTATGGAGTTTGGGGGAAAACAAATCAGGGCAGATAGTTTATTCTGGCCGATATTTGGATCCTTTGAGGACTGGATATGCCAGGCCTTAAATATTGATGTTAATTCTAAAAAGCCATTTAGCGATGAGGAAAGCGAATACGCTAGTCTACGGACTGTGCCAGGAACCCGAACTTTTCTATTTAACCTTAAAGAAAAGAGACAAAAGAAAAGATGAGAAAGGAGGAAGAAATCCCCTGGTCCCCTCCTCCTTATGTATCCCCTGAGCTTCCTGTGGCTCCCCAACCTGCCTCTGCACCCCAGGCTCCAGTAGAGGCTCCAGTAGAAGATAAGGGGATAGAGTGCGATGATACAGAGGAGTCAGATTATCCTGACTCACCTGGACTCCGAAGGAGAACCAGGAGCCAGACCAAACTAAGAAGTTCCAGGGAGGAAAAGTTGTTCCCCCTTAGAGAAGTCCCAGTAAGGGGACCTGGACAGCAGCTAGGAGTAGGGTACGTCTCTACTCCTTTGAATTCAGGAGATGTTAGAGAATTTAAAAGGGAAATGGGGAATTTACTAGAAGACCCATTGGGAGTTTCTGAAAGGCTGGACCAGTTTTAGGACCAAGTCTTTACACCTGGGAAGAGTTACAATCTATATTAGGGATCTTATTTACTGCAGAAGAGAGAGAGATGAT
>NW_011108913.1:21659-22580 GCF_000146605.3 Meleagris gallopavo
GTGATGAGATGCTGGAAGCAGCTGCCCAGAGAGGTTGTGGATGCCCCGTCCATCCCTGGAGGTGTTGGAGGCCAGGCTGGATGGGGCCCTGGGCAGCCTGGTTTAGTATTGGATATGATGCAGATGGGATTCACGCATCTGTTTTGCAGCCTCCAGTGGAGCTCTGTCTGTCCTGGGCACCCCTTGCCCGCATCAGCATGGCTAGGGTGAGCCCTTCCTGCGGGGTGGGTCTTTGGTCTTTGGAGGCTGAAACTTGGGAGACCCCCGTTTCTTCCTCTATGGGTGGCAGCAGTCCAGAGCGGTTGATGGGAGGCTCCTCAGGAAGGCTGGACTCAGCACCAAGTGGTGACGCTGCCATGTGCTCCGGTGTTTCCTGCACTGGCCTGGTCTTCCTTGCCCTCTTCCTGAGAAGTTTAACTGAGTCGCATGCCAGTGGGAGCCTGGATGGTCTGCCTTGAGGCTCCGCAGACTCAGCCCTTGAGGAAGATCTTGAATCTCTTCGGAGAGGTGCTGTTGGCCTCAAGGTGATCAGATGGGGTGAGGCCTTGGCTGTGTGCAATATTCGCACCGCACCGTCACAATGAGCTTTTTCTGCCCCCAGTTCTTCGTCACGGAAGCTCACGCGTTTGGTTCCCAGTGCTCGGCGCAGGTCTTCTTGGCCTGATGTTCCTGCCTCCCCCTGCAGCTGGCAGCTCACCGGCTGCTCTTGGGCTTCAGGCACTCTCCGGATCGCTGGCAGCAGACTGAAAGGACAGAGCGGGAGGGGTCCGCGTGAGTGGCTGATGGCTTGGGGGCCGCATCCTGCAAGCCTGAGCCAGGAGCCTCGGTGCAGCGCAGCCCTCCCCACAGGCTGCTCAGCGGCTGCCCCGTGGCTCTCCTGAGATGCGCAGAGGGGCCAGCCCCTGTGAGCTGGGGGCTCCC
>NW_011108914.1:0-994 GCF_000146605.3 Meleagris gallopavo
GTTGGAGCTTTTCTGCACACAAATGCCCACTACCAGCTAGAAAGGGGCTGTGGCTCCCAGCATCGTGCGGCAGGTTTTCCTTCATGGAAGGAACTGAGGTCTGTGCTGTATGTAAGCCACATTATTGGCTCTTTCCTGGATGAGACTTTCTCATCCAGAAGCTACGTACAGGGGCTACAACGATCCACAGCCCTTAATGCATGAAGCAGAAGGATATATTCATCAGAATGGCTGACCAAGGTAGAAGTCTCCATCACTTCTTTCTAACTTCAGCGTAAGTTACAGGTAAAGATGAGAAATGAATGAGTACATCTAAGAGACAATATACCTAACTCAGCTGACAAATGGAACGATTCTGTAGCTCTGCAGCACAACACGTGCTGAGTGAAGGAACAGAAAAAATGTATGTTCTGTAATCCGTACTTCGTGCCCAGTACCTGTAAGATCAACACTGCAGAAGGGTGAAATATGAACAAAGATGGTTGTGTTTTTTCTGTACCACTGAATACAAACTTTGTCTTTTACCATCTGTATGCCAACGTATTAGCTACTCATGTAAAGAGTGACTCAGAAGCAGATTTTAAGGATTTTTCCCCGTTTCATATTTAGAGGAGGGATGTTTAGACCTAGCAGAGGAGGAGGCAGTCTTTTATCGAGCTGTGAAAAAGATCTTTGGATCCATATCTTTTTCTTTGGGCACATCAGAACTATTGGTGATTGATGCAGCTCATGCTTTCAGATCATGTCTTTAATAGAATTTCCTACCAGAGAGATCTTCAAGCAAGAAAGAAGAAGAGGGTGGTTCATTACAGGTTGTTACACAAGTGTTCCTGGGGAAGGGAGTTTGTACTGACTTTCCAGCACAGAGGCAGTCACAGAGCTCTCATTATAAGTTCTAAAATTGTCAAGGTCTTTCCAGGCTTCCTGCACTGCTTATAACTAGCATAAACAAGAAACAAGCTGAGGGTTGTTGTAATGTATGATGTGATAAGAT
>NW_011108916.1:0-471 GCF_000146605.3 Meleagris gallopavo
TTCTTCTGTTAACCTTTTGATAAAGCAAAACATGCTCGATGGAGCTGGAGCTCTTGGGACATGAAGTCCCAGGGTACAATTTTACAGATCCTGGGGAATGAACTCACTGTAGATAAAAAATTAGAAAAAAATATGTTTAAATCAAATTAGGTTAATATAGATACGAATACATGTATAAGTAAACAAATTTATTCATAAAATCTAAAGTAGATAATTTTTAACATGTTTTTAAAAAAGACTGAGATGAAGAAATAAAAGAAAAACTGCAGTTAGTTTACTTAAATGGAAGACATAGAATCTTAGAATCATGGAAAGTTTTTGGTGGGAAAGCATCCTAAAAAACGTCTAATTCTGATCCGCTGACATGAGCAGTGACACTTTTCACTAGATCAGGTTGACCAAAACCCCATGCTTACAGGGATAAGGCATCCACAGGTAGTGAGCTTGCTCTGGCTGCTGTATTGATCCCAA
>NW_011108917.1:0-536 GCF_000146605.3 Meleagris gallopavo
ACTTAAAAAGTATCTTACAACATTTTGTTTAGGCTAAGTACAGAGATTTACCCTAACTTGGAGTTCTGTCATTTACAGGTTTTGAATGCTACAAAAGTGTTTGAAAAAGGATTCTCTCATAGTCTACAATGAAAGTACAAAATGAAGTAGTAAATAAGCTGACTTGGGTGTCTGAAGCAGCCTAGGCACATCACACAAATAATGAGTTAATATAATCTACCTTTCAGCTGTGCAACTTCTGAGATAACTTGCACAGCAATTTCTGTGATACATCCACATGACATTGTATTGTGTCACCAGACACAGCCTCAGTGACCTATCACATTATCTCATTCAACCTCTCCTGACAGAAGGTGTGTAGACTCCAAATACACAGTGTATATCGTGCTTATCTGCAGAGCCAGCTCTGAGTAGATGCACTCTGTCTTTAGCTACTCTTCAGCTGAAAGTGTTGAGCATTAGGAGGCTTACCCTTACCTGAGCAAACTAGTTAACAGCAGTCTGGTAGTGAACCACCTCTTCATCTGCTGGGGCAA
>NW_011108918.1:0-720 GCF_000146605.3 Meleagris gallopavo
TGCTGAATCCTGGTGGCACTGAATTGTCATAACGCATGGCCGTGGTATTTTGACGATGCGTAACAGCTCCTGGATTGTGAAGGATGCTGCTGTGATTCATCTGCAGTACTGTGTGACAGCCTCTGCTCCCTCTTTCTTCAAGCCACTGTGATGGATGTCATCTCTGGTTTCTACCCCTTCTTTGGAAGGGGTACGGAACGTTCTCCCTTTCCTTCTTCCCTTTCACTTTGTACTTTTTTTTTTCCTTGAGAAGTAAGAAGCATCTCTGTAGCTCTTTTCTAAGGTGTTTTCAATCAATCCCTTGTATTATGTCTAGCACTTAAAGCAAGAATGACCTGCCAAACGTGTGGGCTTCAAAAGACCCTACTCTGATTGCTCATCACTGTCACATTAATTATTACATCTCCAGGTGGAATACACTTCAAGAACGTTAACCCCACTGTTGCATTTAAAAGCAAGATCAGTAGAATGAGAAGAAGTTGGAGAGGAATGCAGTTGTAATTTAACAACAGCTTATGATTTTAAGTCTTGTACCTTAACTTCCCCAAGCAGTCCTTTATCCTCACATGAGAAAGGGAGCAAGGCAAGCAAGGCTTCTGCATTCTCTGTCAAATCTGAGGAAGTGAAGTTCCTCCTACTGGTTTCTTCTTCATAATGAGCAATCTGTGTCTGCCCATTCTGCCACTGTAATTATTGGTGCATCAAAAGCTTGGTCCAGAT
>NW_011108919.1:0-700 GCF_000146605.3 Meleagris gallopavo
TTGTGAAGCTCCTTATCCTGATCCTTAGGAAGTAACGCTTAACGTTTGATCGTAACTAATAATGGTAGCTCTCTGCCCTCGTGCTGTATGGCTGATCTTTAACCCCGATAGAAAATGTAACCCTCAGCTGTAACCCAGCATGTTAACTGTCTGCTCTTACGCCTGACGCTTCCTCCCAAGTTGAACTCATGTCACTAATTCAAATGCACAATCTTCAATTCGTAACTCGAAAGCAAGCAGGTCATATGTAACCCTCACCAAATGGACAGCCCGGAACCGTTTGCTGTGAACATAACTGGGAAAGCCTTAACCCTAATCAGAACAGGGAAGCCTTAAATACTAACACAAGAGGGTAGCCCTTAACCCTTCCTCCATGTGAGAATGCTTTACTCTAATCCAATGTGGGAACCATTAGCTCTTATCACAAAAGGGAAGCCTTTCATCCTAACCCAGTATGGTAACTCTTCACCCTAAACTCTAACCAAAGCAGTGACCTTTCAGCTAAAGGGTTTTCCTTCAACCTTAACACTAAAGCAAACTGGTAACAGCTCACCTTTGAATGTAATCTGAAATCGCGGCCCTAAAAGCTCGTGCAGAAGGGTAAGCCTTCACAATGATCAGTAATAGTGAATAGCAGCACTGAACTGTCATCCGGAGCGGGAGCAGGCTGAGCTTGTCTGCTTCCAGGGCTGCTCTCAGG
>NW_011108920.1:0-486 GCF_000146605.3 Meleagris gallopavo
TACTGGATAGCCCTGCAGTAGACCACTTGCAGTGTCGATGCAGGTCAGGGCATATCTCGCCCCTCAGACTGAGGAAGGGGCTCGATGTAATCAACCTGCCATTGCTGGAGAGGATTATGTCCTCTAGCAAGATAGACTAATATCCCCCGTCACACCATGAACTGTGCTAGGGCCAATTCTTTTGCTTCCGATGGCTCAGGCATCGTGGCCCAAGACACTTGAGGCGGCTTTTTTTCCTATTAGGAACAATGAAGTCTTCTAGGTTCCATGCTGTTGTTGGTATCCTCTCTATAATTCTTACCCTTGGTTTCTTAGGGTAGTTTTGAAATGTTTGATTGTCCTTTAGCTGTCTCCAAAGCTGGGAAGGACATGGTTGAGCTGGCAGTCAATCTTAGCATATTGGACCCCAGCTCGAATTAGGTCATTAAACATTTGTTTTCGGGAAGCCCTTATGGGTCCCAATCAAGGAGCTCGAGTAGCCGGCAT
>NW_011108921.1:0-445 GCF_000146605.3 Meleagris gallopavo
TTGCACCTCTTTGCTTTGTCCTCTTTTCAGTTCTCTAAAAAGGTGGGAACCTGACTTCTTTTTTTTCTTTTTTAACTGTGCTACCTATGCATCACTGAACTAGAGGAGTTATTCAACTTAAGCATGAGATTTCAGACCTAGAAACCAACCAACTTTCAGTTAATCAGTCTGAAAAAAACTGTTTAGAGTACATATATTTTCTCAAAATGGAAAGGCATGTTTTACATTGTTTTCTTATGGGATAACACTACTTTTTCATGAAATAGCTTATGCATGTATTATATACCTTTCTTGGTTCCACCATGCACACTACAGTCCAAGGACATCAACCAGATATGGAGCAAACCCAAGAATATATTCATTCTGTAAAAAACAAGATTTTTCTGGACTGCTCCATATATAATCTTGCTTTGTTATATAAAGAGTAGTCAATAGAAAGCTTTCC
>NW_011108922.1:0-440 GCF_000146605.3 Meleagris gallopavo
TTTTCTATGAAAATATTACCCTTTGCAGTCATAAGGTGCTTTGTTTAGGACACAGAGGACCCTTAAAAATTCTCATCAGTTATAGCAACTACCTTAGGTAGTTTCACGAGGCTACCTAAAGGTTGAGGAAACTGGGCTTGTTTAGTTTGGAGAAGAGAAGGCTCTGGGGAGACCACATTGCAGCCTTCCAGTACTTGAGGGGAGCGTATAAATGGGAGAGGGAACAGCTGTTCATGAGGGTGGATTGTGATAGAACAAGGGGGAATGGTCTTAAACTGAGACAGGGGAGGTTTAGGTTAGATCTTAGGGGGAAGTTTTTCATTCAGAGGGTGGTGACACACTGGAACAGGTTGCCCATGGAGATTGTGGATGCCCCATCCCTGGAGGCATTCAAGGCCAGGCTGGATGTGGCTCTGGGGCAGGCCTGGTCTGCTGGTTGG
>NW_011108923.1:0-428 GCF_000146605.3 Meleagris gallopavo
GGACAATCCCATATATGGTAAAACCTTCAAATTTGTTTGGGAACCAAACCAATCATAACAAGAGAACCTATATTCTCTGGGTTTAGAAAACTAAATTCTATTAAGAAATTAAATTGTGGAAGAAAGAGGCTAAAAGAAATACAAACCTCTTAGTAAGTGCAGAATTGTTACCAACTGGAAAAAACAAAAATACACATTCTTTGGCACAGACCAGTTGGCATTTTAGCAGCTGCACAGTGGAGTTCTTCAGTACGTTGTTACTTCACTAAGTTGCAGGCAGGGACAGAGCACAAAGGGCAGAAGCATTCTGCTCCTGAAGAAAGCCTTTCCCAGAATCCAGCCTCGTTGGATGACGATGAGAAACCGAGTGGGAGGTTTGTGGAATTAATTAATGCAGTGCATTAAGAAATGTTAACGTAAGTTTTCTG
>NW_011108924.1:0-408 GCF_000146605.3 Meleagris gallopavo
CAGGTCTGTGTCAGTTTTCCTGTTCTTAGACTGCTGAGGTCCCTCAGAAATGCAACTATAACCTCCAATACATGAACTCTTTCCTTTGAATTTTAGGCTTGCATGTGAAATTCCATCCCGTCCTTCAAATCTTTAAAAAAGGGTATTAAACAGTAACAGCTCCTATCTACTATCAACTTCTGATACAAATCTTTTAGCAACTGGCCACTAAATGGAATTTATATTGCTTATCAGAATCATTTTAGGCCAGCTCTCCAGTCAGTTTGTCTACTTCGTAATTTCTGTGTCCAAAGCAAGTCTTTTCAGTTTACGTGCACAGGTACTACAGGAAGGCTATCAAAAGCATTGCTAAAATACATGTTGCTAACATTCATTGCTGCATCTTCGTCCACAAAACTAGTTATCTCA
>NW_011108925.1:0-457 GCF_000146605.3 Meleagris gallopavo
AAAAACAATTAACAAGTAAGTGACATGAAAACTCTGAATTAAATTTGTAGAAATAACATTTAAAAAAAACATTTGTAGGCACTTTTTCGTAACATGAGAGACGCTTGAGATTTCACTGCTTACGAAGACATTTTCCAAACAGCAATCACTAAAAAAGCCCAACATGAAATCTGATCATCGTTCTCGTGCAGATGTCCTTTCAAAAACTGTACCTGTCTTTGCTCTAGCAGGTTGGCCCCAGCTAAGCTAAATTAAAAATGGTTACTACTAGTATCCCATAACAGATGTAAATTCCAGTTTTTTAGATCTCATTCCATAACAGTGACAGCCAAAGAAGGTGCTTCTGGCATACTCACTTTCTAAACCTAGGATCAGAAACACAAGGATCCAATGTACATACCTGAATACAGTAGGGCACTGGTAAGAGCTGGCCTAGATCAATCTGTCAGCTGAAGAC
>NW_011108926.1:0-360 GCF_000146605.3 Meleagris gallopavo
GGGGTGACCTCATTGCAGCCTTTCAATACCTAAAGGGAGCCTACAAACAGGAGGGGAACCAACTCTTTGAAAGGGTTGATAACTGCAGGACAAGGGAAAATGGTTTGAAGTTGAGGGAGGGAAGATTTAGGTTGGATGTCAGGGGGAAATTCTTTACAGAGAGAGTGGTGAGGTGCTGGAACAGCTGCCCAGAGAGGTTGTGGATGCGCCGTCCCTGGAGGTGTTCAAGGCCAGATAGATGGGACCCCAGGCAGCCTGGTGTAGTATTAAATGTGGAGGTTGGTGGCCCTGCATGTGGCAGGGGGATTGGAGCTTGATGATCCTTGAGGTCCCTTCCAACCCTGGCCGTTCTGTGATTCT
>NW_011108927.1:0-322 GCF_000146605.3 Meleagris gallopavo
CTGGGTTCAAAACCACTGAACAATTTGAATCACATGTATCTTTCTCCAGCCTCCTACAGTTAGTAGACATGTGGCTTTTCTGCATGAATTTAATACCCAAAAGAAAGGCTGTAAGCCATTCAGGAATTAACCAGTTGCACCTTTAGAGAGATGCATTCCTACAGTGCATCATGCAAGAGTGGCATATGCCATACCTCAGGCAGGACACTCTAGGACACAATGCTGTAAAGCAAACCCACTTACTGTACACAGAAGCAGTGACACAAGTCTTCTCTTCTGAGCTGCAGCCACATTGCCCTGCAGTCCCTTGGCTGTCCTGCAG
>NW_011108928.1:0-511 GCF_000146605.3 Meleagris gallopavo
GCTTTGTTCTTCTGTAGTGCATAAATGTTTCTCTGTTGGAACTGTTGTGTGTACTTGGTTTGTGCCTTAGACTGTTCAGACAGCTGCCTTAAGATGAGAAGTTCCATTCCAACTCGTGACACTTACTTGCCCTTGCAGACACAAACTTGGAATAGAGCTATTCTGTTTAAAAATAAAGGTTTTTTGTTGTTGTTGTGGGGTTTTTTTGGTTGTTGTTGTTTTTGGGTTTTTTTTTCCCCCAGGGTTAATTATCAGGATTTCAAGTTAATTCACCATATTGGAATCTGTACAGAGACATGGCTTCCATCTTAATTAGGGTTTGAAGCGTTTTCTCTTAAATACAACCGTGTATTTGCAAAAGTGCAAATGAAGTGGTGTGTAGTTTGAGTGTCCAGTTGGCTACTGAGCAACTGAAATGAAAGCAGAATTCGGTTTTGGGATAGAAATGTGTGCTTTCATTTGGTGAAAAAGATGGGCAAAAGTAAGCATTTTCTGTTGATGAGAAGCTTTT
>NW_011108929.1:0-332 GCF_000146605.3 Meleagris gallopavo
AATGACTCTGGTAAAAGGCGAGAGTGACTCCTAGACCTAGATGGACCAGTTTCATGTATTTTAACTATGAATCTTCACCTAACTATTTGCTTTAGAATTAAAATAAATGCATTTCTCAAAGAGGAGGGAAAAGAACAATATTTTCCTTGGATTGGGGCTGGGGTCCCTCATTTCCTAATTTCTTTTGGGAATAGGAAATTCCAGAGAAAGAGCACATAGTTGTAATTCCCCACGAGCATGTCAAGATTTGAGGAAACTATATAGATAGCATTGGTTTTATGCAGTTTCTTTAGGGAGGATGACTGATGCTCTCTTTTGACTCTGCCACTCTG
>NW_011108930.1:0-518 GCF_000146605.3 Meleagris gallopavo
TTTCAGCTCTGCTTCCTCCTTTTGAACTGCTTGTAAGGCTGATAGGTGTGACTGCAGTAATTAGTAGCGAGTCTATGGATCTTGATGGAGTATGCTCAAGGGGCTTGTTCCTCCGTGCTGTTCTTTACCCTCCAAAGGAATAAATAACCGAAGGGAAGGGAATTGGAGGGGGAAAAAAAGTAATGAAGAAAGAAATAAAAACCTTGTGCTTGTTTCAAGAGCTGACACCTAGGAATCTGATAGACATTTGCAAGATTTAAGTGAAATGAGGCTGCATTCAAAAGCTCCCGGCAGCCTGATGGAAGCGCTGTGCCACGAGCAGGGGGTGCAGCAGCGGAGCAGCAGTTGTTGGCTGAGGGCTGCAAAAATGTCCTCATGTCGTTCATGTTTTATTATGGTTTGTCACACACAACGAAGGTGGTCACAGGCACAGCTTGCATGTCATGTTGTGATCGCTGACACTTTGCATTCATGCGGATACTTTTGGCATTCCAAGTTCTCAGCCAACGGAGATCAAA
>NW_011108931.1:0-472 GCF_000146605.3 Meleagris gallopavo
GAAGAAGCCTGAATGAGGAAATGGTTGTGGCATAAGCCAGGAAATGAACAAGCAGCATTAAAGGAAGCAGCCACACAGCTCATGCCATTGGCTGTTTTCCATTCATCACTAGCTCCACCAAAAATTGTCACTTCCATGAAGGCTATGCCTAGGCCTGGGGCAGTGCAGGGTCTCCATTAAAGGCTCCGCATCTCTCACCTAATTCTTCTTGGTATGTCCAAAGTCCTTCTCAGAATCACAGAATCACAGAATTGTAGGGGTTGGAAGGGACCTCTAGAGATCATTGAGACCAACCCCCCTGCCAAAGCAGGTTCCCTACACCAGGTCGCACAGGTAGGCGTCCAGGTGAGACTTGAATATCTCCGGAGAAGGAGACTCCACAACCTCCCTGGGCAGCCTGTTCCAGTGCTCCGTCACCTCACCATGAAGAAGTTCTTACGCACATTCGTGCCAAACTTCCTATGCTGCAGCT
>NW_011108932.1:0-401 GCF_000146605.3 Meleagris gallopavo
TGATGATATATCTGCCAACAGGGAAAGCCATTCTGTGTGGAGGCTCTCCTACAGAACCAGTACTCAGTGGTAGCTGAAGAAGAACAGAAGGTTTGGGGTCTTTGAGAAGCGCTTCCAAATCACCACCACAAAATTAATGAAAGCCACTTCCTTTAACATCCATGGCTACTCTGCCATTGGCTTGTTTCATTTCAAGGCAGATCATCAAACCTAATATAGTTGTTGCCTCGTAGGACAAAAACTAGTTACAAATTCTCCCTGTGTGGTATTTTTTTTTTTTTAATCAGGGTTGTGAGCACACCTTGATTACTGTATCCTTAAGGAAACTGCTCCTACACAGTGGATGAAAATTAATTTTAGCCACTGTCCATTTTTCTAGTTTCTTATATTATAAAAAGAAA
>NW_011108933.1:0-426 GCF_000146605.3 Meleagris gallopavo
CTTTTTCTGCCACATCATACTCCTATCATTCAATGACCTGTCTCTTTGGGAATCAGGATCGAAACACCTTCTTCTACCTCAAAGCATGGGCTTAAAAGCAGCTCTACTTGCAGAACACCAGCTCTATGAGAGGCTGGAATAATAATGTCATAAATTCTGGAAAGAAACAAGGTCACTATGTCAATTGTTAGCATAATAGTTACAAGACTGATGTACCATACTACATACATTGTTTTCCTTATTCTCTTTTAAAAATGATAATTTTAAAGGGAAGTTCTCTATACAACTAAAGGAGTGCAGAATTTCACAGTTTACTAAATATATAGCAAGAACAGTAGTGTCATAATGCCAAATACTTTGGGAGAAACACGGGGAAAGATGCATTCATTTATGAAAAAATTTGGTGGTAATTTAAGCAGAGTCAAA
>NW_011108934.1:0-722 GCF_000146605.3 Meleagris gallopavo
AGTTGTTATCCACTGCTCGAGAGGCGGAGCCTCTGCCCTGTTGTTGCCGAGCAGAGCAAAGCTATTTGAGAGAGAAGGACGGGTGGAAACAGATACTGACTCGGCGTTGTGAGCGTCCCCCCCCAGACCATGCTCGGCTCCCCAGGTGCCTCTGCAGAATAGATTTGAGGCCCTGGAACCCAAGGGAGAGGTGTGTGCAGGTGTGGAGGGAGGCCGTGAGGGTGCCTCAGGGGAAGCGGTCACCCCCACGCCTCAAGACTTACTCCACCCGGAAGGAGAGAAGGGTGGTTGTCATAGGCGACTCCCTGCTGCAAGGAACCGAGGGCCCTATATGCCGGCCCGACCCTACCCACAGAGAGGTGTGCTGCCTCCCTGGGGCACGGGTCAGGGACATCGCTAGGAGACTTCCCAGACTGATCTGCCCTTCTGACTACTATCCACTATTGATAGTACAGGCTGGCAGTGAAGAAGTTGGTGAGAAAAGCCTGAAGGCTATCAAAGATGACTTCAGGGGACTGGGGCGGGTAGTTGAAGGAACAGGTGTGCAGGTGGTTATTACATCTGTACCTTCAGTGGCAGGAAACAATACTGGGATGAGCCTAAAAACCCATCTCTTGAACAAATGGCTTAGGAGTTGGTGCAAACACAGGAGTTTTGGTTTTTTGTATCACGGGGTAAATTTACTCGGTCACCTGGCATGATGGCTGCAAATGGAAGCAGCC
>NW_011108935.1:0-405 GCF_000146605.3 Meleagris gallopavo
GATTTCTGCCCACCAACACTTCTTATGTCTCCGATGGCATCTTAGCTATGTCTTTCCCTGAACCCTCCACACCTCTCCCCAATATGTACATCTTGGTGCTGAATGAGCTTTTCTTGCATGGCATTCTGCCAAACACATAAATACAAGAATCATAGGGAAAATAAGCATTAGAGGTATTTGTCTCTTCAGACATTTTTATTCCCACTGGAATCTCTAATTTCATTTTTTCTTTTTTCCCTCTCTCACAGCTAATCTTTTCTGTGCTGATTGATATGTTCATTATATTACACTGAGACATTTTTCTCTCCTTTTTTCATCTTTTATAGAGAACGCTTTTGCTGCAGTCTCTTATTTCTCTGCTGCTGATGAACTCATCCATTCTCTCTCCGTAACAAACGTACTTTT
>NW_011108936.1:0-470 GCF_000146605.3 Meleagris gallopavo
CCTGCAAGGTCAGAGAGAAAGAGGGCACACCTGAAAAGGAGAAAAAGGATTACAGCCATACAGCCAAGCAAAGGCACTTTCTCCTCCATACAAGACATCATCAGAATTGATTTAAAACCATCAGTGATTTAGATGTGAAAGAACCAATTTCCACGGATTTTAGTGGGGCAGGAGTGACACACAGCAGCAGCCTCAGCAGCTCGAGTTATCTCTGCAATGCTCTGCAAGCCCCAAGAGAGGATGTCAGCAGCTTCAGCCCTGTCTTGCTGCCAAAAACAGAGCTCTGGAACGGGTACCTCCTGAGTCAGCTATCACAGAAAGAAAAGGAAAAGCAGCAATACAGGCATTAAAAATATTAGAGGGGTTGGGAAAAGCAGCATGGGGAGAGGACAAAGCGCGATGAGCTGATGCCAGGTGCTGGAAAGGGTGAAAGGACACACAGGCAGAGCCCGAACACAGCACAGCTGAAT
>NW_011108937.1:0-419 GCF_000146605.3 Meleagris gallopavo
TAATCTCAGTATTACATGTGACTATCAATTGCCAGAGAGAGAGTCTTGAGGGATGCTGATGATTATGAATGAGATTAGAAAAAAACATTTGAAGAGATTTGTTAACATATCACTTGAGGGTAAAAAAGCATAACAAGTCCAACATTTGGTATTGTTAACTATTACTTATTTGGACTTTATTCACATAGTTTGTTTAGAGGAAAATCAGTTCAAAAAATGTCAGTTTTGCTACAGTTTCTGCAAGAGGGCTTTTCCCATTCTGGACATGTTTGAAATGATGGAGATCTCCTTGCATTTCTTTAGATGACTGATTTATTGCTTTATTTTCGTCTACTATCTTTATGCATATGTGCATATGTATTTATTTAAAAACAATTACAGAAAATTGTTCTTGGCAACGGATTTTCTTCCCATAAAGG
>NW_011108938.1:0-447 GCF_000146605.3 Meleagris gallopavo
AAAGAATGTATCATAATGTAGGAAACAACCTAATGTAATAGAGTAACAGAATTCACTTCTGAAAATGCATTGCACATCATTTTGAGGTCTTGTTCCAGTGGCAAGTTCTATACTCACTAGAAGCTGTCTGATGTAGGAGCGCTGCCAGTCTCAAAACCTCCCATTTTAACTTTCAGACTTTCTAGTGTTAGATTGAGGATGCCTCAGAGCTGGATATCTTTTTCTCCTTAACTAGATGTGTAACTAGGAACACCCATGTTCTGCTCAGGAGATCAGTCTCTGAGACACATTGTAGGGTAGAGAACCCTCTGACATTGCAAACTGCTAAGCAATCTGAGCTGGCTCAGTTTATCAGACACACATGTGGATAGAGTCCAGTCCAGTAAATTTAGCTTAATTCTGCACCTAGCCTCCTGGAAAAACATTCTGGCAATCTGTCCATGGCTC
>NW_011108939.1:0-384 GCF_000146605.3 Meleagris gallopavo
ACCAAGTCTCTAAAAGTGAAGCAAGTTGCTGTTTTGGAAGACATACAGAAAAACAGACCCTCTGTTAACATTTCCAAAGCCAGCAAGCTCTTCAAACACCAAAATCAGAAATGCAAGATCAGTTCCACAGCCACTCTGCAAATAGTCGATCAAAATGGTCTTAATTTTGCCTGATATAACTCAGCAACCACACTCCAAATTTATTAACCTTGTTCTACTGTTCAATATAGGTCAGAGCAGAACTGTATGAAAACAAAGTTAAAAAGAGGCTTGAATGTAGGTTGAATAAGATGGATTTTCAGATTCTTACTGGTTTACTGGTAGATTAATTAGATTTAATTAACAGAAATTCTTACTGCAATGATCTAACACTGATAGCAAAGA
>NW_011108940.1:0-419 GCF_000146605.3 Meleagris gallopavo
CCCGGCGGACCCCCCGGCACCGTGCTGCCCACCCGTGGCCCCAAACACCGTGGCAAGGACCTCAAGTTCGTCTTCGATCGTGTTTTTGGGGAGGGGGCCACGCAGGAGGAGGTGTTCCAGCACACGACGAGGGAGGTGTTGGATGGAGTCCTCAATGGCTACAACTGCTCCGGTACGGCCTGGGGGTGGGGGCTGTCCCACCACCCACCCTCAGCAGAGCCAGGATGTGGCCTTTGTGCTGCAGGGGACGTCCTCAGGGTGGAAGGAGTGTCTGCTTGCCATCTCACGCCTTGATTTGTGGCAGTGTGGTGGAAAACCCAAGAAGATGAGAGAGGGAATGGGTCATAAAACAGCAGTGCAGGAGCAGATGGTGCTAAACTGCCAACAGCATTGAGCTGGGGGTTGCAGCTGTGGTTGGG
>NW_011108941.1:0-401 GCF_000146605.3 Meleagris gallopavo
GCTAAATCATTCCATCCCCAGAAGATAAACACAGGAGGAGTACAGAGAAGTTATAAGGCATAGAGCTCCTTAATAAATGAGCCTCTTCAAATAGTGTTTTGGAAGATAACATTTCTCAGGTAATCATTTCTTCCCACCTGTTAATTAGTTTATTTATGAAATATTGAAAGGGTTTATTAAGAAAGTTAAAACTGTCACACTTCTAAGTTGCGCATAAAATTCTTCCATAGAAAAGAGCAAAGCCAGCCCAAGGAGTTTTTTTTTTGGAGGAACTCTGGCATGCAGATGTCACAGTGCTTTGATACAATCAGAGTGGTCTCAGCAGCTTCCTGTGTGTGTGGAGGTACTTCTAAAAACACATAAGCTATAAGATGTTTGTGCTTTAGTGTCTATGCTCCCTA
>NW_011108942.1:0-436 GCF_000146605.3 Meleagris gallopavo
TGTCAGAAACGTGGTCCACCTACACCATGGCTACGATAAAACAGTTGTAGCTTTATGGTAGCTGTGATACAGTGTTGGATGCTGCTAAATTGAGCCAGAGCCACGGGTAATTTTCCCCAGGTTATATCAGGAGAAGGGCTGAGAGGACAAGTGCAGAGCTGCTGAACTTGAGAAGGGGCAGAAGTGGAGGCCTGGCTGCTGGAGCAGGCAGACAGCAGTGACAAGTGTGGGCCAGGGAAGCTGGGAATCATAGAATGGCCTGGGTTGCAAAGGAGCACAGTGCTCACCCAGCTCCAACCCCCTGCTGTGTGCAGGTCGCCAACCAGCAGCCCAGGCTGCCCAGAGCCACATCCAGCCTGGCCTTGAATGCCTGCAGGGATGGGGCATCCACAGCCTCCTTGGGCAACCTGTTCCACTGCCTCACCACCCTCTGCAT
>NW_011108943.1:0-599 GCF_000146605.3 Meleagris gallopavo
GCGCGAGATATTTTATATTTTTCATCTCTACTTGAGAACTCTAAACTATTCCATTTTTATTAGGAAGCTGCTGGTACCATCACATTCTTCACTTACCACATTTAGACATAGTGAAAGGTATACAAAGACTGGCTAGCTCAATTTCAGTTTGGAAAAGCAACAGTCCTGAAAACAAAGGGCGTACAGAACTCTCCTGATCCCACAGTTGCTACAGGAAGGTAAGCCAGCAGTGAACTAGTTTTGTAGCTAGAATTCCACCAGTTTAGCAACTCAAATCAACACTACACTACCAAATGAGCTGAACTGCTAGCATACAGGAGAAATAAAGCTACACAATCCAGACAGCTACAGCTCCTCACTCTGATTACCTGGAACTATCATTGTATCCCACCTTACGTGGGGAACAGTGACTTTAATTTGTTACAAAATGGGCAACTTCAGTTTCAAAGTAGATTGAAAAGTAGTTGAGTTTGTGGTTATTACTTACAGCAAGTCACTCCTATGCTATACAGCAACACAAACTCAACAGCATTTAAATATTTAACTTGAATAGCTTAACTTATGCATTTGGGACCAACCTTAAACTGATGCTGCTAAAA
>NW_011108944.1:0-410 GCF_000146605.3 Meleagris gallopavo
AATAGTCTAAGACGCCTGCTCTTTTGCTCAGCATAGATGCAGTTGCTAATTTGTCTCTCAGTTCAAGCACTACTTTGTTCTGAAATGACCCTCAGCTGTTGGAGTTATGTAGCGAGGAAATGATCAGCTGGATTAAAAACTACTCAGGGATTTTCAGACTTTTGAAGGCAAACACTGACATAATTTGAAAAGAAGCACTGAAAATAACAAACAAACAAAAACACCATGCAAATTTATTGCAAAGAGGAAAAAAAAAGAACCTCAGAGAGGAAGCAGCAGCAATCACACTGGGCTTATACTTGTCATGGTGCTTCTGTCTCCACCCAGTCCAGACCAAGCAGCACAGCTGTTCCAATGGCTGAACCAGGAACAGCCTGAACCTTGCAGTGAGGTATCTGTATGGAGGCAGC
>NW_011108945.1:0-697 GCF_000146605.3 Meleagris gallopavo
TTTACATTACTCAGAACACTAATGGAGTTGCCAAACACATGCACTGGATCACTGTTAAGGCTGAAGACAAAGGAAGGCAAAACCTAACCTACCTAAACAGCTGTCAGCTCTTGTTGTCTCCAAAGCCTATGCAGTGGATTTGTCCCATAGTTATGATTTTAACAGTAGGATAGAATGAGAACAACAGATTAGTTCCTTGCAAATGTGTCAACCTATCAGTTCTGGTAACAACAAAAACTGCGTATTAAAAAAAAAGTAAAAGATTTTCAGAATTTCAGTGAATATAATTATAGCCTACATAGTGTGATGCTGAAGAAAAAAGTAATAAAGGTAATGCTACAGATTCAGGCTGAAGAAAACTTTCTGCCCCAAAATCCACCAAGCCACAAATAAACATCAGATAAGCAAACTGCAGTATATCTTGAGCTTTACAAAAGTCATTTTCCTTTGGAAGATTTCCAGACAGATAACTTCCACTTCTCGAATCTCCTTATTGCCATCAGAATTATTTACACTTCTTCACAGCATTCCTAAATCTGTCCCAGACATTTTTATGATTCCTCACTCCCAAGCCAAAAAAACCTTGAACACCCTATGTTCATTCGCTTAGAGATTGATTGAAAACAAAACTAATCATTCTCTCTTCTATGACTTTTGTTAGAGAAGACTTGAACTATATCAATACAACAACTAAGCC
>NW_011108946.1:0-519 GCF_000146605.3 Meleagris gallopavo
AGGCAGCCACATCAGCTTCTTCTGTGTCACCCTAGACTTTCCAGGCCCGTGCAGGTAAGAACTGGAATAGTACTAGCACAACAAGCTAGTACTGAATCAAGCTGATTCGAAACCTGGAAGATCCCTACTTTCTGATGTACATTTACTTCAACTTTCTCGCTTAGAGGAATTGAAAGATCTTCCACCACTCTACAGTGGTCTTTCTCCACGTTTACCTGTAATCTTTCTGAGTTATCCTGCCAGTTGTGGCTACATGTGCCAGCATGGGCCCACAGATGAAGTCCCTCTACTTGTCATATTAGGGTTGAAATTACATGTGAACTGCGATGGGGATACCAATTAACAGGAAAAAAACAAACAAACAAACAAAAAAACAACAGTCCAGGTGTGAAAAGCTAAGGAAACAGGAAGGTGACCAGAATTTTGAAGGGAACACTAGATTGCCTGGGTAGAGAGTGTATTTGGGTAGGCGTGATAGAACCAGAGTCAGGAATGATATATTCAAAGGAGGAAGACTAA
>NW_011108947.1:0-518 GCF_000146605.3 Meleagris gallopavo
CAACTTTAATGTAGCATAACTTGCAACATCAAAGCTTACTTTCAAGAACTTATTCCAAGTTATTCTCCTCACTTGCCAGTTTTGTGGCCTCCTATTTCTCATAACTTCCCAAATATCTGAAACTACCCCCTCCTTTGAATTTTATCATTTTGACAATACCAAAAGATGACTTGTTCAAATCTTCCTTGGGAGGAATTTTCTTCTATTACACAACACTACTTCACTGAAACTATTACCAAACGCTTTTACAAGAAACAAGAAGCCCAGAAGCACAGTTTGTTGTTTTCCAAAATCATGACTTGCTATTACACTGCTCCACATACACCCTTAATATAACAAAGATTCCCTCTACAGGTAGTTCCAAGATTTACTACTTAAGCAAGAATAAAATCCAGTATGTTTTTCCTAAATTATGTCCACGGTTCTGTAAAACAATGGCACTGCTGTACCATTTATAATACAGCAGACAAAAAACAATTCTCCCTAGTTCTTGACATCTCACTACCTTTTACTTAATT
>NW_011108948.1:0-336 GCF_000146605.3 Meleagris gallopavo
AACAACTCATTTGCTGCTTAAGACAGTAAATTTTAAAAAATCTGGTTAAATAGGCCCTGAAACACATAGATAGAAATGAGAATCACAAAAGGACCAAATCTACGAAGGGTCAGTTTTGCTCTGGTATGTGGGCAGGTAACTTCAGCCCCCAGAGCCAAATGCAAAATCAGTTTAAAGGTATAGGAAGACTCTCGTGAACTTTAAAAAACTTTGAGGTAGCTAAGTTGTGTTCTGATGGCCTCAGCCCCTAGAATGTTCGGCCAGATGTTTCCAAAGACAAAGCCCAACATCACTGGGAACGATTTTTCTTTCTCTGTCATTTCTTGTTTTGCTTTT
>NW_011108949.1:0-508 GCF_000146605.3 Meleagris gallopavo
CTATTTCTTGCACTGAGACATGTTCATAGTCCCATCTCTCATCATTTGTTCTCATGCTCAGGACATCTTAACCTTTCCCCATTTTCAGTTCACTAAGTCTGTTTTTACCAGGCAAAATATATGTGTGGAATCTAGATGATTTGGAGGACTGCAGGATAACTCTATGTATTTCCCTCAACCTGTCTATTTTCCTTCTTTATTCACAGTCTGCGGCCTTTTCTACAGACAAGGAAAGCACCCCAGAAGAAGCCTTCTGGTGGGGCACAATGTGCAGGTGTGGGTGGTACTGCTGGGGTGTCTCAGCTTTATCTACTTGCAAACAGAGAAGGTCTGTGCATAGAGAGTTTGCTTTGCAAGCCTTACTAGGATTTGGTGAAGTTTGGCAGAAAACACAACTTCTACCTTGTAAAAGACCATTGCCCTGAAGGACATTTCTGTGCAGAGAGGGAGCAAGGAACAGCTGCTATGTGAATCCTGGATGTTGCTGTAGAGCTAGTGCCTGGAGAGA
>NW_011108950.1:0-398 GCF_000146605.3 Meleagris gallopavo
CAAGAAATGTATAGATCGGTATTTATTTTCTCACTAGTAACATTGCTTCCTAGGTAGGAGCCAGCTCCTTCCATCCCATGGCCGGTTCCAGTTGGGGTGTGTGTGTGTGCGGTTTTAGGAGGTTTCCGTGGACGTGAAAGGGGAGACAAAGGGAGCGGTGCGCGGAGGGTGGGTGTGCCCGCAAGAAAAGGAGAGCTCTGTGCGCAGGGAGCGTGTCTGTGGGCATTGGGAACTGCCAGGAGAGAAGCGGAGCGGGGTGTGGGTGTGCCGCGGGGGTGTGCAGGAGTAGGGATGCTTGGAAGCTGGAGACAGCGCTTTTTCGTTGCCCGCAGTGGGCACGGGGAGAGCAGGTTCACGTCGTGGAGGTCTGCGTGAGTGCACTGAGGCCGCTCCTCTGT
>NW_011108951.1:0-408 GCF_000146605.3 Meleagris gallopavo
CTTAGGGGGTGATACTGGTGGACTTAGGGGTTGGCCAGCCATAAAGGTGGGTGATAGGACCACCAATCTTCCTCAGTGCAGGGATAGGGGATGCTGATCTTCAGGTTGATTTAGGGTATTTCCTACAGTTACGGTGTGTGTAGATCAAAAAGTAGAGCTTGATCAGTGCTTACTACAAGCAACTAATCAGTGAGCTGAGTGGATGCCCTGCATGTTTTGGGTTGTCCTGTATGGAGCCAAGATATTGGCTTGATGATCTATATGGATTCCTTGGGGATGTCTGTGATTCTGTGATGATTCACCATCCCTCTTACATGTTAATGCAGTTCCTTTGCTTGAATTCTGGGATCTTTTGGGAGACATTTTCATGCCCAAACATCTTTCACCTCACTTCTACTTTGTTACCTG
>NW_011108952.1:0-353 GCF_000146605.3 Meleagris gallopavo
TAATAATGGGAACACAAAACATGGGCAGGAACTGCATGACAGTGAAATGTGTTCCCTGTATATAAAGAACAATTCTACTTTGACCCGCAGGGCTCTGGCTTTTTTGCACTTGCTCTTGTAGGAGTTAAGGTGGATGCAACTATTAAAAACCAGAGATGACCCACATGGAATTGTGGGTGAGAACAGCACTGAAAAGACTGAAAATAAACAACCAACAGCCCTCCCTTTCTGCAGTTTGCGAGCACTGTCACTAAAAATAAACTGAGTTTCAGGAAAGGGAATCGAGAAATTTTTTTCTTGGTTGGAAAAGAAGTGGAAAGTTCAACGGATTTCCAAATCAGAATAAAATGGAA
>NW_011108953.1:0-343 GCF_000146605.3 Meleagris gallopavo
CCTCAGATTACTCTTCCCTGTTGTTGTTTCAGGTAGGCAACAATGATATAGGAAGAACTTTCCTACAGACTATGAAAAAAAATTCAGAGCTTGGGGCGACAGGTAAAGAGTTTGGGAGCACAAGTTGTGTTCTCCTCTATCTCTCCAGTTATAGGGAATGATGAGGGACTAAATATGAAGAGCCAGCGGATTAATAACTGGCTCCAAGCCAGCTGTGCCTGGCAGGGTTTTGGGTTTTTGACCTCTGCTCTGTTTGCACGAGACCTGACCTGCTGGCAACCAATAGGAGTAGCTTCCCCACTAGTGGAAAGGGATCTTAACATGGGAGTTGGGAAGATACATT
>NW_011108954.1:0-922 GCF_000146605.3 Meleagris gallopavo
AAATCGTAGAGGGAACCGTGTGCATCTTGAGAGAAGCTCGAAGCTGGAGAAAAGCCTGGGTTAAATTGTAAAACTCGAACTGTATTTTTAACACTTATTCGTTGATGTTCCAGTCTTATACATTCGTTCTGGGGTCCTCAGAGCACCAGCCACCAGGCAGAGCTTTGTGGCACAGTACCCTGAGCTGCTGGACGTTCCCTCCCTCAAACCCTTGGGATGAATACAAACGTTCTCAGTGCTGTTTTAGCAACTGGGTGAAGGAGATGAACATCAAGGCTTATCTTACCCTTAATTGTTGGCATGATGATGTGCTCTAACCAGCTGCACGGCATCTTTTGCTTCTCCCTGTGCAAAATTTGCATTCTTACACGAGTCTGTTTAAACAGGTGTTTTGTCATGATGATGATGATGATGATCCTTCACACTGAGTTTATTCCCTGCGAAACAAGAACTGAATAAACTTTATCTCATTACCTATGTTACAAGAATCTTTTTTCCTAAGCAGAGGATATATAAACTCATGTAGCCTTACGTTCTCAGGAAAATGAGTAGGGTTTCTCTTTTTATTGTTACAAAGTTCTGTCGCAGATAAATTTGGTGTTAAAACCAGCTTAATTAAAGCCACGAATCCACACCAGCCTTTGCGGCCCTACCTTGGACAGATTGTCTGTAAGAACCAGAAGACTTTTTCTGTAGGCATCTCATAACATTTCCAGAAGTGGACTGCTTGGTTTAATCTTCATAATGATGTTGGTTTGGTTGTTTTTCCCATTACTTTTCGTCTGCTACAATTACAGCAGTTGCCCACTTTTGAGCATTCAATGCAGTTTGTAGACTTCATACCTGGAAATCAGACACATTTTGTTATTAGCACTTTGGTTTGCAAACTTACGTGCCTCAGATCCCCCCCAAATGTATACAT
>NW_011108955.1:0-545 GCF_000146605.3 Meleagris gallopavo
ACACTGCAAGAAGAGTTCAGGAAACCTCTTCAGCAATGCTCTCTCCCCAGAATGGTTTTTCTCACCCAGTCTGTGGATGTTCACAGTGAACAACAGAGGCTAGAGACATCTTACTGGTCTTTGTAGACTGGAGGGGTGTTTCAGATTGGACTGTGCAACTGTTGCCTCTGTAGTGAACACTAGAAGAATCTTGCCCAGATGAGCAATTAGTCGAGACTGTTCCACACCAACCTAAAAGGCGGGTTTTTTTGGAAGGAGTAAAGTTTTACACTACAATATCCAGATGGAGTTTGATGAAACACTGTTCTCACTGTCACAATCTATCCATCTCCCAGATGGCAAGAACTTCACCTACTAAAAATAGAGATAAGTTGCAGATTTTTTCTCTGCTTACTCATCTTGAATTTGGGAAAACAAAACAAACAATAACCAACTAGAAAATAACATAGTATTTCTAAACTGCTTTGTGTTGGCTTCTGTCCAACCCTCATTTCTTCCAGTCCTTCACATGATTAGATTTCACTGATGCACAAACAGGTAATTTC
>NW_011108956.1:0-452 GCF_000146605.3 Meleagris gallopavo
TCCCCTTTATTGTCTCTCCCTACAGACACACTCCTGCCCTCTCCTACTTGGAAGCGCTTTGTGCAGCTCTGCTCTCTCCCCATGAGGCTGCTGGCCCTGCTGCCAGCTCCCTAGCACGGGGTGGGTGCCGGAACACCACCAGCCATAGGCATGCAGCAAACTCCTACCCTATGCAGGTCCCCAGGCCCAGCTTACAGGAGCAGAAACGTGCTCACACACTTCATCTTTCACTGCTTTTAGGACTCCTTCAGTGCACATCCAGCATCAAGCAGCGAGAGGCACTTTTCTTGCAACCAGATGCAATCTCCAAAACAAAGGTCCCCGCGGCAGCGCTCCCCTCCCGGCACCTGCTCACCCCACGCCTGGCCACCGGGCCACGCTGCCTGATTAACGTCTATCCATTAAGTCTGCATCTATGGAGAGCAGCGTGCAGCGACACACAGGATTGGCAC
>NW_011108957.1:0-665 GCF_000146605.3 Meleagris gallopavo
GTTTCCTGGAAAACAGTGTGAATAATGTCAGCCATGAAAGATCTCCTCTGTAAACAGAAAGAAATTGTCTTCTAAACGCAGACATCGAACCCTTCCTACAGTAGATAAGCCAGCAATTATCTGTATTTATGGAGTCCTGCGTTTAAGCGGCATATGCAGGAGAGAAATACGACTGGGAAGATGAGGGTGCAACAATTTTCCTGATACAGAAGCAGGGCAATTGCAGTGGTATGCTGAAGCTATCTGAATAAATAACCTGTGCCCTTGACTCTAGGACAGAAGCGAACCTGCGAACTAGAGTGGATGTTTCCTGAACACTGATCGTTAGTGTCAGAAGAACGGCCACAGAATAAAGGCCACATTGCCAGAGGAGGGGGGAAAGCACCTGTCGTTTGTGGGGAGAACATCCAGCCTAAGATGTTCATCTAAGAAGCACAGCGCTGTGTCCTCGAGGAAACTGCACTTCATGTACAACTGCATAGATAGTCAGCAGTTTTTACAATAGTAGGATTTCAAATTCTGAAGACGAAGAACTGGCAAGGCAGAACTTGATAATGGGAGATGTGACACAGTGGGAACAATATACCATAATGCTGTTTGGTATTTAAGATGGGATGTATGTAACGGATTCCCCGGTATTTAACATCTGAATCCTGGCTGTGCAC
>NW_011108958.1:0-646 GCF_000146605.3 Meleagris gallopavo
CAGAAGTCCTGGAGGATAAGACTTCATAAGACCATAATACTACAGTCAGTACTACTGATGACAAGGGGTGAAGGAACAGGCATCTTGGTTGTACCTCTCTTTCCAAACGAGAAGCAAAAGATCCAAATGCTTGAGTTCATGGGCAGAAAAAGGTCTTAGATTGTTGCTGTTCTTATTGGATGTAGGGGGAAAAAACAATATTGGGGATGAAATATCACCATTAACTGCAGCAAGTACTCACGGGCACATCATCTGAAAGAGAGTGCTTGTGAAAACCAGAACAACCCTTGTGGCCAAGGACAGGGATAATGTCCTTACTTAACATCTTCCCAAATACATCTTTTTCTTCAGCAGCAAGAAATCTGATTGTTTAAAGCAAGCTAAATAAATAAATGATGATAATCACAATTCTCCCATCTGTTCAGTGCCCGTTAGCTCATAAATTGTCAAAGTGTTTTGAACAGTCACATCAAGGGCTGGATGGATGGATGGGCAACAACAAAAAAAAGAAAAAAAAAGCCAACTGCTCCATCCAGTTTTGACATGTAGACTCTTGGAGATTAATTCTGTTGCTACAAGTAAACAGCTTTATCACCTAATGGTCTGCTTTCTGGGGAAGGCGGGGATGGAGGTGTAGGGAGAAGAG
>NW_011108959.1:0-463 GCF_000146605.3 Meleagris gallopavo
CTGATGCTATGTTAACTTCTGAAGGCTACTTACGACTATTGAAATTTCAACAAAATCGCTCCACTGTTGAAAACAAACTGAAACATGCTATCATACAGGGATTTGTTCAGTGCAGCCAAGGATACACTTGGCACTTCACACTTTTCTTTCATTTCACTGGGGTTCTTCCAGAACAAACACACATTCAAAAATTTAAATAATCTGGAGCAGCTGGATGCAATCTTGATTCCCACTTAGGAGGGCAGTGTTCAAAAGCACATCCAAAAATAGACTGAAAAGCAATGTGTTCAGGTCCAAACCCACAAGGGCATTCACATTATTGCTGCTGAGCTGTCAGCAGTGGCTTGTGCAGGAGAGGAGAGGAGCGGAGCAGAAAAGAGAGGAGCGACCGTTCTGTGGTTACGGACAGTCAGACAGCGGCTCCACTCTATTATCTGGGAAATGTGACAAGTGTCAGCAGCAA
>NW_011108960.1:0-471 GCF_000146605.3 Meleagris gallopavo
AAAACACATTCCAATCACTGTACCTGTAGGATTACTTTTAAAGTGAGATCATATCTTGCATATGTCTATATCTCCAAATGTGCATAATAAGAAAATGTTATCAGCAAGTGTTTATCTTGGTTTAATACAACTCTGTAACACCTCATTAACCCTTGCAAAGTAGTTTACACTGTTTATTGTTGTCACAGATCAAAAAGTCTAGCATGCTTGCAGTATTAAGGGACTCATATGCGCTTCTAATATAAAGATTGTATTTGCATGGGACAAAAAAAAAAAAACAGCAAAACAATTGAGATTCTATATCTATGGATTAAACAAAAAAATAATATCCAACAATGATACTCCCATTCTCCCAATCTATTTAACTGAGCTAACTAATATTTCTCTTTAAAAAAATAAAGCACTGTAAAAAAGGTACATGAGAAAATCAAATGCTTCCCTTTGTAAAAAGAGAAGCACTTAATTGACTTC
>NW_011108961.1:0-464 GCF_000146605.3 Meleagris gallopavo
TTAAACTGATCAGTGGAGACAGCTTTATATGTCAGTTCCTAATAAATATTGACAGCAGGCAGCGTTGGGTGATACTGAGATCTGTTAAAACCGAGGGGAAGATGCACATATACTGCTGTGTTCAGGAGCTGGGTAGTAAAGTTCAGTGATGCTAAAGTTTATAGAAATCTGAGAATCAAAAGCTATTGCCTTCCTTTTAAAAAGATTGTCCTGCACACCCTGATCAGCTGCCTGTAAGATGGAGCTTTGTGCAGAAGTCTTAAAACAAGAAAAACCTTTAGTAAATAGTGTGATCTTTGCAGGGATTTTCTTTGTATCATGAAAGCGGTCACTTCCACAGTGCATTCTCAAATTCTGGGTTCCTTCATTCTCAAATTCTGGGTTCCTTCATTCTCAAATTCTGGGTTCCTTCATTCTCAAATTCTGGGTTCCTTCAGCCTAATTCAGAGCTATTTCCATTAGTG
>NW_011108962.1:0-658 GCF_000146605.3 Meleagris gallopavo
AACCCGTCTACCTCGACGAGCCCCATCAGCGTCCTGCAGCTCCTGGAGCCGGGTGACGCTGTCACCCTGCCTGTCCATGACTGTCCACGCGTCCCCCTGCCATGGTGGCACAACCGCAGCGCGGTGCCACCGTCATTGAAGAGGTGACGAGGAGGGGCACAGGAGGGGGGCTGGGGACAGTCGGGGACATGTGAGGTCTGCATGGGTGTGACGTGGGGTCGCTGGTGTCACCGTGGTCTCCTCCAGCCTCTTTGGCGTCTCACGGGCAGTCCAGGAGTTTGGTCTGGCCAGGTTCAAAAGCAACGTGGCCAAGAGCACTGAAGGATTTGAATACGTGCTTGCAAGGAGGCTAGCAAGTATTGTCACCTTCAGTGGGCGATATTGGGTGTCACTGTCACCAGGTGTCACCGTCACTCAAGTGTCACCGTCACGCAGGGTCCACCCCACAGACCACATTGTTCCCACGGGGCGGGGGTGCCACCCCTTACTTTTGTAATTAAGGTTTATTAAGGACCTTAATTAAGGTTAATTAAGGTTATTATAAGAGGGATTGGGGGATGCCCCCCCACAGCCCCCTGCAAATAATAAAGGGCAGAGGAGCAGCTGTGGGGCTCCACGTCTCACAGTGAGGGGGAACTTTGAGGACAGAGGTCACTGC
>NW_011108963.1:0-366 GCF_000146605.3 Meleagris gallopavo
ATTTTGTCAAGACAAAGAATCTGTAAAATAAAAAAAAGTGTTTTGACAACTTGTTTTGCTGGAAAAATATAGGTTCTTTTTAAAGATATTCAGCATTGCAACTTTCAAAAAAAAAAACACCAGCAAATGTTTTCCTTTTAAACTGTGGTGAAATTCTCTTATGTTTACCTATTCTTCCTTTCTCTCAGAAGAAATAAAATAAAGGTTAGTTAAAAGGAAAATATGTGTATATATTTGCTGCCTGTAGTTCCAGTGATTTCATCAAGAAAAAAAAATGAAAATAAATTATTAAAAATGGTTCTGACATTTTTGGTCAATTTTGGCTGAAATGGAAACTTTTTAAATGAAAAAAACATTTGCATAACA
>NW_011108964.1:0-994 GCF_000146605.3 Meleagris gallopavo
TTCCCCCCAGAGCTGGGCTGAGAGACAGCAGTTGGACATTGGTCCTGTGCACAGCCTGGGCTCTTCTCCGGAGCAACTGGTGTGTGCAGCCATCCTGCAGCTGAGCAAGGGGCAGCACAGAGCAGGTAGGAACAAGTCTGATGGACAGAGCACCTTGACTCTTCTCTAAGTGACAGTAAGGGGGTTTTACCTCTGTGCACTGACTTGCACTTACACCTGGAAAGCAAACATGAAGATATTGACAATTTCACAATTAATTTATTTTGTGGGGAATCCAAATCCAAAAATAGAAAATGTTCTTTCCTCTCATCTTTTTAGAGAGCAAGGAGTGATGTTTATTTTAACCAGTGGAGACTGCATACAACAAAGCTTTATAAAGCCTATTAATCACACAGGACCTGAAGAAACAGAGCATTCTGCAAATTGATTTGAAATCAGGCTCTCCCCCACCAATATGACAAAATGTGTGGAAGTTTGGCTCAGTGCTGATCTTATGAGCATCTCTCTCTCCCCTGCCCAGCATGGCAGCAGGAGCACTGTGATTCCTATCCTATGGACGCATCCATGAAAGACAGAAAAGTAGGATGAGATGAATCCCATCATCTTCCCTTACCCAGGCAAGTGGACAGTGTGCCGTCGATGGCTTCTTGTGATAAAATGGTAATATTCCCAAAGAGCCACTGGACAGAATCTGAATAATTTAAAGCATGGATCCAAGAGCAAAAAACTTCCTACTTCAAATCTAAGTGATACTGATGGAAACTTCCGTGTCCCCAAAGGCTTAGGGCAGGGCTGACTCCTCTGAAATCTTTTCTAACATCTTTTTGTCTTCTCCTCTTTGCACAGAACCACATCCACGGAAGAACCAAATGCCCAACAGCAGCTCCATCAGCGAGTTCCTCCTGCTGGCGTTGGCAGACACGCGGCAGCTGCAGCTCCTGCACTTCTGGCTCTTGCTGGGCATCTACCTGGCTGCCCTCCTGGGCAACGGCCT
>NW_011108965.1:0-318 GCF_000146605.3 Meleagris gallopavo
AAAAGGAAGTAATGAGTCTTTTTTTTTTCTAAGTTTGTTATTTCCTAGAGGGCGTTTGGTAGCATGGCACTGGCTTTTATTCCAATGTTTAATTGTTGGATAAACTTAGCAGTCATACTTGTGGTTTTTAAGTCTCTCCCCTTTTCCTGCTCCCAGCATTCTCCTCGCCTTCAACTCCTCTGCCTTGTTCCATGTATTGCTACTATAAATTGCTTGGGATGACGGGTCCAGCTCCTTATTTGCAGCCTCTGGATGCCATTAACAAGTAATTGCTGGGAAAGCTTCTTTAAACATCAGATCCCTACATTATTTTTTAAA
>NW_011108966.1:0-411 GCF_000146605.3 Meleagris gallopavo
GACAGCGCATCGGTGTGCACATCTCCACTAGCCATGCCTTCCTTTTCTTCTTATCAGAGAAACAGCTCTTTTTTTCTCCACTCTTAAAAAGAGACACTCAAGCTCATGGAGGTGGAAAAGATTTTTTCTACCTATTGGCTGTTGTCTAAGAACAATGGATCTGGTAGTGGTGAAAAACGCCTGCACACTCAATGGTTAAGTTTCTACAAGAAACATGAGGTAGTGCCAGATGTGGTACCTGTATTTCTAGGCTTTCTCTGCATATAGATGAGCAATTGGAGAGCCCTGTCCCATTTTCTCTGCCACTGATTCTGCAGATTGCACGTGCTTATATGTGCCAGAGAGAGATACTAAATGCAGGGCTTTCCAAACAGGCAAGCAATAGCTTATTGCGGGTGACTTAGAGACTGC
>NW_011108967.1:0-413 GCF_000146605.3 Meleagris gallopavo
GGATTTCGCAAAATCCGCACCTCCAGAAAAAGGGAACAGGGGACTCCAAAATAATTAGAAACAGTGGCAACGATCTGAGGAGAAACAAACTAATTTACTAAATATAGTATCGGAATGCAAGATAACACAACATAATACAATATAATTAGAATCGAAACTAATAAATCAAATATAATGAGAGAGAGAATGTCCGAAAGGTGGATAGGCCTCACCACAACGCTGAGGTGAGATGCGCAGTCCAGTTGAGCAGCAGGGAGACGGGAGGAGAGCCAACGAAGAAGAGCGGACGAAAAAGAGCGCCCAGGTGACCTTGCCAGGAGTTATATCTCCTCTCCGTGACCGCAAAGTCCCCTGGGGAATGTAGTTCTTCTTCTCTTCTGGCAGGTACCCAGAACTTGAACATTAACAGTTAA
>NW_011108968.1:0-305 GCF_000146605.3 Meleagris gallopavo
TAGGAGAAATATTTTTTGTCAATTTAACATGACCTTTTTTCCTCCACTATTCTCCATGAAACAGAAACTTGAAAATAATGAGGGTGAAGGAGTCTAGAGGAAATGCTAAGTCACAGCTTCAACCAGTGATGGAGCACCTGGTGAGAAGGGAGGGCCAACCCAAAGGACCTCAGCTGTATGTGATGTACCTGAGTGACCAGAAGGGCTGCAGCCAGGATCCACCCCTTCCCAGACCTCATTTAAGGGTTGGCAGTGGAAGTGAGAGCATCTTGCTGGAGATCTCTGTCTACTACAGCCCTTCTAAA
>NW_011108969.1:0-500 GCF_000146605.3 Meleagris gallopavo
TTGAAAGAAATTTGCATCTCTCTAACCCACACGGTTTTTGTTTTAAAGATTTAAGAGGGGAAATATTAATGTTCTCTTCCAACAGAGTGAGAAGTGTCCTCTGGAAATGTACAGAGACCTAACTGTCATCCTTCACACCAGAGTGATTAAATTCTTAAAGAAAAAAGTGTGGCACAAAATTAGTCTTACTGCTGTAAGAAGATTTACTTCAATTGTTTAGCCTTCGCATAGGTGGAGAAGATTACCCTTGAAAAGCAAATATTTTTCACTAGGCATAAGTGTAAATCCTTAGCATTGAACAGTGTAACTAACAGGGACATGAACTATCTTAAGGCTCTTTTGTATGATGAGTGATGCAACTATACTGTCCAGAGTGCATACAACAAGACTGTTAATAACTCAAAGTAGATTTAACACAGATTTTGATCACAAGCAGTGAACAATTGTAACACTGAGGTTGGTTGGTGTCATGTAATTCATCCAGAACATAATCACTGCTT
>NW_011108970.1:0-594 GCF_000146605.3 Meleagris gallopavo
GAGGTGGATCCGCCTGCGGCACAGCTGGCCTGGCACCACACCACCGTGCCAGGCCCCGCATTGGCGCTGTCACAGCTCCACCGTCGCTGGTCCAGGCGCTCGGCTCCTTACCCGCTGCGCGGCCCCCGCCCCCAGCATTAGCTGGGTGGCATTAGTTAACACCTGCTCCTCCTTCGAGCCAAGTTCTGCGGGCCCCCAGTGCCTGGTTTTCTTGTTGATTTTTCTGTTAAGTTTAGTTGTAGTGTTAGGAGTAGATTACTGTTTGTATTTTAGTGTTAGGCATAGGTTCCTGTTTGTATTTTAGAGTTTTAGAGTTAGGCATAGGTTCCTGTTCGTGTTTTAGAGTTTTAGAGTTAGGCATAGGTTCCTGTTCGTATTTTAGAGCTGGGGGTAGATTGCTCCTGTCAAGTGGAAGTTAGCAGTGCTCCCTCGGTAAGCACACGTCTGATTTATCATGCGAAGACACGAGTGCGACTGGCCTGGGCACGGAGGTCCGACGGCATCTTCGATTAATGGAATTTCCGCCTTGTGACTTTTCTGTTGCAGACCATCGAGGAACAGAGCGTGAGTGGCTGTGGCCTGAAGTTGGGCCTC
>NW_011108971.1:0-356 GCF_000146605.3 Meleagris gallopavo
GTTTGGCGTGGTTTGAAGACAGAACATACACTGCCACCAGGTGATAGGGTCATTTTGCATTTGGGAACTGGGTGCACAGCTTTTTGGTATCTGCTTCATTGGTGTGAGCAACAACAGCTGTGCACAGTGCTCCCTTAAGCAGAGGCCCAAAGGGATGCTGTCAGGGCAAGCGGCCCATCCAAAACATCAAAATGACCCATTTCCTCCGCCTCCTTCACGTCTACCAGAGTTGCAGTTGCAGCCGGCCGAGGAACTGGAGAAACAGAGACTGCCACTGTGGCGGGCAGGAGCAAATGGCTTCCCTAAAGGCAGTGGTCCTGTGTTCTTCCCAGCCAGCTCACAGCCAGCTCACCCGC
>NW_011108972.1:0-453 GCF_000146605.3 Meleagris gallopavo
AGCCATTACAGCATCCCCAGTCCAAAGGGGAAAAGGGACACGATCCGTTGAATGAGAGCTTGGCATTGCGAGGAAGAAACCGTTTCTGCAGAGGAGAAAGTGCACAGAGCAAAAAGAAAAACGAAGGGAAGGAAGGACTGAATGCTGAAGCGTCGTAAACAATGTAAACACTCATGACTTCAAAGAAAGAATATTAAAAAAACACAAGCAATGCCATCGAAGGGGAACATTACCGAAAAGAGAATCAAACAACACTCTATGCGTGTCGGGGAGCTCCAAAGAAAAAGACTATGCCACAAAGGAACGTCAGGATGAAACGGGTGGATGGATTTCAAGATAAAAGAATGTCTCTTCTACAGCCAATCAACCCACCACAAAGGAAAGCCCGGAAAAAAAAAGGAGGAAAGCGATGCGAGTCAAAGCTGAGAGCAAAGTAGAGAGACAAGAGAGGGA
>NW_011108973.1:0-477 GCF_000146605.3 Meleagris gallopavo
CAAGTCTCTAAAAGTGAAGCAAGTTGCTGTTTTGGAAGACATACAGAAAAAACAGACCCTCTGTTAACATTTCCAAAGCCAGCAAGCTCTTCAAACACCAAAATCAGAAATGCAAGATCAGTTCCACAGCCACTCTGCAAATAGTCGATCAAAATGGTCTTAATTTTGCCTGATATAACTCAGCAACCATACTCCAAATTTATTAACCTTGTTCTACTGTTCAATATAGGTCAGAGCAGAACTGTATGAAAACAAAGTTAAAAAGAGGCTTGAATGTATGTTGAATAAGATGGGTTTTCAGATTCTTACTGGTTTACTGGTAGATTAATTAGATTTAATTAACAGAAATTCTTACTGCAATGATCTAACACTGATAGCAAAGAAGGTCTAGAACCAAGAAACCCAACAGTAAAATCTCAATTAAAAGCAAACACAAATGTTTCAGGACTTTTTTCTCATTTGTACAATAGAATTGCT
>NW_011108974.1:0-363 GCF_000146605.3 Meleagris gallopavo
ACCGGTGACTGCACGCTTCCGCCCGCGGTCGGTTGGGCACAGGGGGCGACGGTGGAGCAGCCGTGCAGAGGAGCACGAGCCCATCCCTGCTGCAAAGAAACAGCCGAGGAGAGAGGCCGTATACAGTGCCATGCTGGAGACAGCCACGGGGGCTGGGACAGCGAGGATAGAGGATAGGGCGCTCCGAGCCCGCCGCACACCTGGGTCCTATGCAGGGAGCACAGCCAGAGCCTGCCACACCGGCACGGTCCCAAAACGCGGTGACACCGGGCCCGGCGCCAGCAGCCCGCGATAAGGTGGCGGGGGGGAGGTGGGTGGGGAGGCGGGTGGACGTCACCGGCACCTGGGTGCCACCGCGTCCCA
>NW_011108975.1:0-549 GCF_000146605.3 Meleagris gallopavo
TGCTTTAACTCCTTCAGTATATTAGAAGCTTCCTTTCTTTGCATTCTTAAATGCCTACAAAAAATTGCAGACGTTTCCAGATCAAATCTACGATTCCTGAAGAACAAGTTTTACAAACAGCAATGTAAAATCTTTTTAAGAAAAACTCTAAACATTTCAGCACATTTAGGTATTGTCAAATTACACCAGTAAAACAATTGGAGTAAATTCCTAAAATTTTAACTCTGGAGTGGCAAATTACTTTAAACTACGACTAAGAGCTATGGAAAAAAAAAAAGGTAGAAATAATTACCTTGGCATAACACGATTGGTTTTCTGATTTTAAGTTACACCAGTGAGCTACAATTCTCACATCACTGTTCTGTGTTTGAACAATGCAGAACAAGTGAGAAATTGAAGAGCGTACCATGTTTGTGTTAAAGTTAGAACACTATGAACTATTAGCTAATATACATCTCTGTCGCTATGATCAAAAATGTATTTGAGTAGAGGAGGAAAAAATGCTCAGTTCCCATTAAACAATTACTGCAGCAGCCACATTTTAAATTG
>NW_011108976.1:0-317 GCF_000146605.3 Meleagris gallopavo
TGTGGCACAAGAGGTGACCTGAAGGGATTCTGCAGATCTGGACAAAATGCTTTGCTTTTTTCAAATTTTTTACTGGAAAACTATGGGGCTGGTGACCTCCCCCCCTCCTTCCCCCCCAAAAAAAGCTGTACCAGCACCGGATGGCGCGTTGTATCGGGCTGTACCCACTCCTTTCTGCTTCCATGGCCTCACTGACAATAAACACTGTTTCCTAAACGCCCGCCTCGTTCCTGCGCCGTGGCTGAGCCTCCCCAGCTCTTGGGCTTCTGGGTCTGAGTGGGTTTTCCTCCCATTCACTGGAGGAGATTTCCCTCTGC
>NW_011108977.1:0-662 GCF_000146605.3 Meleagris gallopavo
TAGATACATGCAAGCACAAATACTTTTGAAGTATAATTTACAAGCACAGATGAAATATCTCATTAGTCCCTCACGTAGTACTGGGAAATTTAGATGAGTTTTTGAGCTCCTCGCCTTTTTTGGGGCTTGAAATATTCAGACTTGTCACACACCTGAAAATTCCTACAAGTCTTGCCTTGTCTGTGTCCTTTGTCCATCATGGGACAAATATTCTCTGCTGTCACCTTCAGGACCCCTCATGTGTTTTTGCCCCCTTCAAAAACACCCAAAGGGAAAACTCTTTACAAAGGAGCATTAGCTGAGGCTCTCTTCTAAGCAGGGCTACATTCCTTTTTTTTTTTTTTTTTAAATTCATCATCTTCTGTGAGAAGGATTCTACCTACAAGAGGGTAGGTAGCCTTTTTGCTGTATAGGAAGTCGAGCCCTGGTGGGAACTGTCTCAGTTCTTCTGTCAGTCATGCATGAATATTTCAAGGAGCATCAGGATGAATTTTTTAAAAGTTAAGAGGTAATATGCTCTGACTTCTGTACAGCTAGAGATGTTCCAGTGAATAATTTCATGTGAATCCCACTGTTGTGCGCTTCTTCAAGGTCCTTACCTTTTTATCTTTTGCTTTCCATTACTTGATGAATTCCAAGAACCATGTGTTTGCAGAAAACAA
>NW_011108978.1:0-662 GCF_000146605.3 Meleagris gallopavo
CAACTGAAAGTTGATAGTTAGATGACAACACAGAAAAATCAGGCAATAGATGAACATAAAATTCAGTCAGTAGGGCTTTTTACTCTCATTTCCTTGTGGGACAGTAAAACATAAACATTAAATGGCATTTCTGTTCACAAATACGATAGAAAAATAAGTAAGCAGATGTTCCTAAGGATGAAAACTATATGCATCTTTACAAACTACATAATTAGAGTATAAATTGACTATTTCAATTTACATTTAGTGATGCCACTAAGTGATTTTACTTAAGCAATCACTTTTACTTAAGTGATCACAAGTAATATTTCTGAAGAATTCTATACAGTGCTACATCCTTAGGTAATCAGAGTGTATGTAAAATATTATTTCCTATTTATTACCTTTTATTTGTCATATAAGAAAATTACATCAGTGAGCAATTGTATGTAATTTGTATGTAATAATGATCTCTGCAGTTTACCTTGTTTAAAATTCTAATTAAAAAGAAGTATTTTTGTCAGTGTTGTAGCCATGCTTGATATAAGCGATACTATACATCTGCACTAAATATTTGTTTGCTTATTTGAGGTTAAAACTGAAGATGAATGGTTTAAAATAAAAAAGTATTTAAAAACAATATTTTAATCAGCAACAAGATAAAATTTAAGTAAAGTATTTCA
>NW_011108979.1:0-871 GCF_000146605.3 Meleagris gallopavo
TGAAGGGGCTTTGAGGTGCCGTGGGCTCCGAATTGCGCTTTTTCCTCACGTTTCCCCCAGAAGGTGGCAGTTTGGCTCGGTACCTCGAGGTGGCAGCAGGACCCCCACCAACAGAGACGTCCGCTGCCCAGAGCCCCGTGTGTGGCTGTGGGAAAGACGGAGGGCGGGATAAACGTAGAACGTGCACAGCAGGCTATCGGATCAAATTCGGAGTTGGCATCACGCTTCCCCCAGCAGCTCTTTGCAGGCAGCTCAGCCGTCGTGTTTTATTCTCTCCTCACCTCTGTCCAACGGTGTTTTCCTCATCTGCCAGCAGGTGTTATTACCTCCGACCTCGTCACTGCACAGTGCTCCAACAGCACCGACTGAACAAGCCCAGTACATGCCAGTAAAAATTCCTGCATCAAAAAGGAACAAAGATGGCAGGGCAGGGCAGAAAGAGGCAGCGTGCATGTTGAAAGGCATTTCAGAGCCTAGTGGCTCTTGCTACAGCACACCTGACTCGTGTTCAAAGCTGAACAGCCACAAGAATACCTGTTTCCATCAGCTGCCGTCATCCAAAACAGCCAGACTCCTGAGGTCACCTGGCCCAAACATTCTGTTTGCTCAGCACTTTCTTCCTGCAAGAGAGATGTGATCACGGCACGTGCATCAGTTTTCAAACACCCCATCCTAGCAGCAAGGAGCAAGGAGTGGCACTAATACTTCTTCCGTGGTGGGAATCCCAACAGCAGGTGTTGTGCTAAAGGTGTGAGGTGAAGGGAACATCCCTATCGAGACACAAGCCTTAGGATGGAAGGTTGAGTTATGGCATGCTGACCAGAAGAAAAAAGGTAGACTCCTACCTTGTACTTTTTCTTGTTGTCTCTCT
>NW_011108980.1:0-493 GCF_000146605.3 Meleagris gallopavo
GGGAACTCCTATATTCTTGCTATATAACAAGGCTTTTAGTCCAACTAACAAAGCTTCAGAACAAAAGGTGGTTATGGATGGGATTTTCTGAGTAGCTTGTCAGTCAAAATTGGGTGGCAAAGAGGTTGGAAGTTATTAAGCTAACATCCACTGTGGGAACAGTGCTGAAGTACCACTATTTAGCACTTAGGATGTGGACTGTAAGTAACCACACTAATTGGATTTCAGGTGATTGCCATATCAATTGAATGTTTATGTGATTGTTGACCGTGCTGTTTTCATGTGATTCTTGCTAATTGTTGGTATAATTGCCCCATTTCTTAACACCTCTGAAATGTTAAACAGAGGATGCAAGAACATATTGGCATACAAACCCAGTGTAGCATCCTGATATGTTATACTGAAAGATGAATAAATCCATATGTATGATCTCAAAGTCAAGTTCAGCCAGGAGAAAATTCTCAATTTAAAACTCACTAGCCGTGGACAAGAA
>NW_011108981.1:0-461 GCF_000146605.3 Meleagris gallopavo
GTATCCAATTCAGAGGCAGAAGCTATAGGGGCTAAATAGAATTGGTAGGGGAGCGGAAAGATGCAGCTGTCAGCAGCAAATGTGAAAGAGGTCTCTGAACAGGTCAGATACTATCAGAATTTCTGAATTCAGAAGGGTGACAATTTTATTATTTTTATTGCATGGTTATCCACTTGTGAGAAGAACAGGCCAAGGCTTGGATCTCTAGGATGACCAGTGGTAAGTCACTTGAGATGTGTCACAGCTGGTCTACCATGTAAAATTAAGCCCATGTGGGCAGAGCAGTGTGCCTCAGTGCCAGGCTGCTATCCTCTCACAGCACCAGAGCCCCTGTAAAAACTGTCAGGTTAGCAGAGATGGAAAGTCTGCTGTCCAGTCCTGTTACTGGGGCTTCCCTCCCAGTGAACTGACAACATGAGTGCTACCATAGGTATTTCAGTGGCTATTGACAATGCATGCTG
>NW_011108982.1:0-391 GCF_000146605.3 Meleagris gallopavo
CAGGTTCACTGAAGGTGCAGCATCCACAGCTCTGCATTGCTGGTGGGGTGCAGAGGAACAGGACGTGATGCTGTGGGTACATCAGCTTCCTTACCTCCTGGAGGCTCAGCTGCCTCCTGCTCCATCTTTCCAGAATGTCACACACGTGCTGAAAATCCAGAAAACCTCCCAGGCCATGAAGGAGGCCCCTGCAATAGGGCACTTTGTGTGGTGGTTGAACACTTTGGATGATGGCAGGCTGCAATGCACTTTGTGTGTGAGTGGATAGTTTCCTTCAGAAAACACACATTTTACGTTGGTTTTCCCTATTTTAGGGAGCTTTTTTGTGTTGTTTCTGAAAGGAGGGGGAGTGCTATCTGTAGGAAGCAAAGTTGTGTAACCAACAGTTTTG
>NW_011108983.1:0-664 GCF_000146605.3 Meleagris gallopavo
CAACCCATCAGAAATCATCTGTAAGACGTATTTATGCAACGCACATGCAAGATATGCAGAATATAAGTTCTGTTTTTCAAAGCCTATTCCCTACTTAATGTTGTAACCAAGAAAAGGAAAGAAAGAAAAACTGTACTCATATTCGGAAACATCCTGAAATAACTCATGGATACAAATTCCCTGCTGTCCTATGCATCAGTAGAGGAAATCACCGATGTAAAGATAATATATAGTGGGAAAAAAAATAAAAATAAAAATAAAAATAAAAGGAAAGAATAGCAACACTGCCACAAGTCAGTAGTACCAGAAGGCAAAAAATAATGCTGAGTATCACAAGAGCTAAAGCGAAACAACAATTGCTTCTGACAAAATACTAGAATTCTCTCTTGTAAATAAACTTCCTGTTCAGGTCAGCAGGTAACCACTACAGATTGCAGAGTTGAAAGAAATGAACCTTTCAGCCACAGACTGTATTTACAATGAAACTTATCTGCCATTACTGAAAGTAAGTACAGGCTTTTCTAAAACATGCATATATTATTTAACATCAATAGTGGTTAACAGCTTCTGAGTAAGAGACAACACTTCAGGAAATTTCCTGTGGACAGGCAGGTGATTTACTGTCTTCTATTACAAGTAGTGGATGGCTCCATATTTCACAATA
>NW_011108984.1:0-401 GCF_000146605.3 Meleagris gallopavo
AGTGTATTATAGGGCTAAATAGACTGAAAGAATCAGTAGAAACAGCTAGGAAAAAAAAAATCACTAAAATATACAAGGAATGCTGCTAAGATCTCCTAAATGGAGTTGGAAGCTGATGGCCACAGCACAAAGGCTTTAATTCACATTTATTGATGCAAGTCTTAAATTCTGAGTGGTGGAGGCTCAGATTATGCCTGGCTCTTTTTGAAGTTAGCAGCACCAGCCTTTGGAATTCTGACCAGTCAGTGAATGGTGCTTTTCCCACTGAATCACTAAGCCAATGACCCGCCATTGTGTCAGAGGCAGGGAGGGGCTGTTGCTGATGGAAGATGTGTGTTTGGATTAAGAAATCCAGTAATTATCCCTCAAAAATGGGATATATTGGAGCAAGAACTCTGGCT
>NW_011108985.1:0-522 GCF_000146605.3 Meleagris gallopavo
CCAGACAAGCTGCTGCCCTCGTGCCCCTACTAACAGCCTGCTGCACCTCCAACACCTGTAACCCACAGCCTGCCTGGGCAGAACCCAGCGCAGCGCAGCCATGGGCAGACAAAGCTGCAGGCTCCAGCCCCAGCTCCCCCTGAGTGCCCAGGCTGCATGCTTGGAGCGTGGTTTGCAGCACCCCTGGACATGACAGCTGGAGCATCCCAGCAGCAAAACGACTGCACACTTGGCCTTTGCTTGCACACTTTAAGCGGATGCCAACGCTGTCAAAACGTCTCAGCCTGAGGCACAAAACAAATAAGAGCAACTTCAGACTTTGTCACTCCTCGCTCCATACATGAACCTTACAAAATCCTCCTGACCATGCAACAGAGGAAATTCATTTCTGACTCTATCTGGTCAGTGATGCACACAGCACACAGCCACCTTGTCTCTCTGTTCCATTCAACTTTTAGCAGCATAACAGCCACCAGCTGCAAAACACGCTGGATTAGTGGGAAAAATCATAGGTCCACACAA
>NW_011108986.1:0-390 GCF_000146605.3 Meleagris gallopavo
TAGCCCAGAAAAGGAAGGACGTATCTCTTGCTCCAGTTACATATTCTAATAATCAGAGAGAATCTGCCCTCATCTTGAACAGCAATTATTGTTTGGGAGGACACTGTGTTCAATTTTCCTTGCTGCTTTGCTCTACCAGGTGCCATGTCAGCCCCGGCTGCCCGGAGACGTGAACCTGATCCCCCAGCAGACTATTGGAAGACAGTCAGATATTAAATGGAGAGATGTTGCATTTCTGTCTGTCTTTGCAAAAACTACAATACCTGAAAGACACTTAGGGCAGAAAATAAATCAGGATTAAAGAGTCGCCAATGAGGCTGGTCCTTTTTCCTCAGCAGGAGCCAAAATAACAGTGCTGATCCAAACTGATGCCATGGAACAGTAAGAAGA
>NW_011108987.1:0-637 GCF_000146605.3 Meleagris gallopavo
CAGCTAGCTACAACCCTCCAGTCAGATTCTGCATCACTCATTGCAATACTATGCCAGTCAGCCAGTTCTCAATCCACCTCACTACCCACTCATCTATCCCACACTTCCTAAGCTTACCCACGAGGATGTTATGGGAGACAGTGTTAAAGTCATAGGAGACAAAGATAAGGTCTGCTAAAACAAACATTCAGACTGATTTATTTTGAAGTTAAATTTCTCATGTATCTACAGAGAACTCTGGATTCTGTAATTAAGCTGCCAGGAAGGAAAATAATACAATGATAAAGCACTTCTGAGATAATTTTTTAAAGCTTGTAAAAAACACTAGTCTTATTTTATGATTCCTGGTTTCCCAGTATGTATGGGTATTAATACCATGATCACTATAATACTCTCTTGAATCTTATCTTAATGACATACAATCTGTTATAAGATGCCAAATGTATATGGAAGTGAATACTCAAAATATACAGTGCTGAAGTTCACACGTACATGGTTACACTTCAGACATATCCAGTACAAATGCTGTAGGTCATATTCTCATCTGATACACTTTAGTGTTGCTTGGCAGATTTCAAGCTACATATGAAAATCTTCCAGTATATTAAATGCATTAACTCAAGCATCATCTTTCAAG
>NW_011108988.1:0-384 GCF_000146605.3 Meleagris gallopavo
TGCAGGACGCACCGGCCCCGTTCGGCGGGCATTGGAGGCATCTCCCGGTCTCTGTTCCTCTGCAGGCCTCCGGGGAAGCCCTTCTTTGCGCGGCCAAGCTGCTGAAGCGCAAGCACCTCAGCTATCTGCTGAAGACAGCGCAGCCGCAGAGGATCGGCGAGTGCCTGGTGAGGACAAGTGCCCCAGAGCTCCCAAGACCCGGCCCAGATGAGGCCTGCCATCCCTGGCCCGGGGGCGTGGGGCCGGTGCCCGCACCTCTAATGGCTGCAGGCCGAAGGGCGCAGCCTGCCGCCGTTCACGCACCCCTTCCCTCAAGCGCGCGGTGGCTCGGGCTCTTCTCCGGCCTCTTCTCCGGCCTCCTCTCCCTCCCGGAGGCCCCGCCCG
>NW_011108989.1:0-468 GCF_000146605.3 Meleagris gallopavo
CTGTATTCTTGGCTGTCCTTTTTTTTTTGGTTAAAAAAACTTAACTTTACTTAACTCTTTAGGTTAGCTGTCACCACCTTAGAGGGTTTAAAAAAAAAAAGAAATGAAATACATACAGCTGGAGGCAAGTTACATTCTTAAGTATCGTAGTCCATGATAAAATAAAACCTTTGAGGCTTTCCTTTTATTTTTAATACCACCGTATCCACGTTGTGTTCTCAATGCCTCCTAGATCTTCAATTTTTTGACCAAGCATAGATGTCTTGAAGGAATTAGAAGCCCCATTGAATCAATCAGCTTAATATTGGCTAGAATATCAAATCCTCCAAATTTTTCATAGGTCCTCTGTAGATTGGTAGAATTATCAAAATGGCATTACTTCAAACTATTGGCAGGGTCACACCATTACTTTGGAGACTTTGAAGATCAGTCCTGCTGAGCATTGTAAAGGAATGCTGTTTTTCAGTT
>NW_011108990.1:0-1198 GCF_000146605.3 Meleagris gallopavo
AAAGAAATGCGCTGAGCAGCTGTAGAGCACGGTACCCTGTGTGCACCTACCCTTCCAAGGTAACGTGTCTCAGAAAGTTAAGGTTGTCCATCTGCTTAAGTGCAGGTCCTCCAGAACCCATTTGCTGATACAAAATAGCAGTGCTGTGGCATTACCCCAAAAGGACAGAAAGAGACGTGTTAGCCCTCCTGGGAACCCTGCAGAGCAAACACCACCAGCTGTTCTGTGTCTCCTATCCTGAAAGCAGGCAGGAATGGGGGCAGGAGGTGCTGCGCTCTCTTTTCGCAGGGCGTAAATTGTTGCAGAGGTGAGAGTATGGCCTGTGGTCGTGGGGTGCGTGGGTTGATTCAGGGAAAGGAGTGTGGGGACCTGACGTGTTCACATCCTTGAAATCTGCACGCAGTCTGGCTCCATCAGCCACAGTGGGTTTCGTTTTCCTTGACCAGCCGCACTGCCCACCGTTTTTCTTGGCTGATAACATCTGTGCTCTAAGATCTCAGCCAGAAGCACGCAGGACGATGCCAAATGCCTCGGGGAGGGCTTTCACTTTGTTATTCCTTCACAACTTCACTGCGGAATGTTGCCTTCCATTACTGGGCTGTACCTACCTGGTGGTTTGGATCTTAAATTTCGTTTTGCATTAGCTTTTTTTTCAAATGAAAATGTGACTGGCATTTTCAAGGACTAAAACAACAATATGGACTAAATACCCCTTTACACTCTTTCACTTACTTGCTTGAATTACTGATTAGTTTGCAAGCTGCACGAGTTTTAGGCTGTGTGATGTGACTTGTCTGAGGGTTGAAGTGCTCATTTTCAGATTCCTAGGAGTCTGTGATCACAGAGGACTTTACAAACATGAGCTCTTCTACATCCCAGCAGCCGTGCCTGTTGCCATGGATGGTTGCTGTGGGCGTCAGAAGGATCTCTCAGCTGGATCTTGGAGTGTCAGAGAAGATGCAAGGCACAACTCACAGAGTGTCACAGGCACCAACCCGACTGAGCGCCACATTCTTGTGTTCCAGACTCTTCTCTTGGCACTTGGACCTTGACGTTGCCTTTTGTTACCTCTCCTGGTTCGTCTGGGATCTTTCCTAACAGTTGCAGCACAATGAAGTCAACAGGTGAAGATGGGGTTGTGGATGTGAAATCAGAAATCCACCAGTTACACAAAATCCCCCAAATTACTCACTCGTGA
>NW_011108992.1:0-744 GCF_000146605.3 Meleagris gallopavo
CTGTTCCTCGATGGTCTGCAACAGAAAAGTCACAAGGCGGAAATTCCATTAATCGAAGATGCCGTCGGACCTCCGTGCCCAGGCCAGTCGCACTCGTGTCTTCGCATGATAAATCAGACGTGTGCTTACCGAGGGAGCACTGCTAACTTCCACTTGACAGGAGCAATCTACCCCCAGCTCTAAAAATACGAACAGGAACCTATGCCTAAACTCTAAAACTCTAGAAATACAAACAGGAACCTATGCCTAACTCTAAAACTCTAAAACACGAACAGGAACCTATGCCTAACTCTAAAACTCTAAAATACAAACAGGAACCTATGCCTAACACTAAAATACAAACAGTAATCTACTCCTAACACTACAACTAAACTTAACAGAAAAATCAACAAGAAAACCAGGCACTGGGGGCCCGCAGAACTTGGCTCGAAGGAGGAGCAGGTGTTAACTAATGCCACCCAGCTAATGCTGGGGGCGGGGGCCGCACAGCGGGTAAGGAGCCGAGCGCCTGGACCAGCGACGGTGGAGCTGTGACAGCGCCAATGCGGGGCCTGGCACGGTGGTGTGGTGCCAGGCCAGCTGTGCCGCAGGCGGATCCACCTCCATGGGCTCCTCCGGAGGTGGATCCACCTCCATGGGCTCCTCCAGAGGTGGATCCACCTCCATGGGCTCCACGGTGGTGGTCACAGCGCCGGTCCAGGCGCGATGGAAACGGACTCTCTTTTCATTCGTCCTCCGCTTGAT
>NW_011108993.1:0-348 GCF_000146605.3 Meleagris gallopavo
TGTGTAGATGATAGCTGAGCTCCCAAGAAGGAATGCTTCATGATTGACTGCCTTAGCATCTGAGAATCAGTACAAAACATCCAAGGAGGAAGCGTTTGCATAAGTAACCTTGGCACCTCCAGTTTTGTGGCCAGATGGATGCAACGGTCAGGTAACCCAAGGAGCAGACTCAGTTGTCACTCAAGTGATGAGCTGCGTCAGCTGTTTGTGACTAAAAGTGCAATCAAAGGATGTGGTCTGAACACATTCCTGCAATAATCATACACGCATGTGTAAGGGACAGTGTTTGTCCCCATCCAGATCTCTCCTCCATAATCTGTGTTATGCAAAGATCCTAGGGCACTGACT
>NW_011108994.1:0-666 GCF_000146605.3 Meleagris gallopavo
ACTACTACAGCTCTGTAATGACCACCACGTTCATTAGACAATGAAAAGCTGTGCAGGGGTAAAAAAAGGCAATGCACATAGGTGACAAGGTGGGTGAATATTATTTCTCCCTATCCTTTCAGATCCTCAGAGGAATCACTGGAAATATAAATTAAGCTACAAGCCACAGGAATTACTGGATATATAAATTAAGCTATAAGCCATTTGCTGACTCTCATCAACCTTGTTAAGTGGTAGGGAATCAGGAGTTCAGTGCATCTATGCATTTAGAGAATAAAGCCACTGATTAGTTTATTGGACAAAGCCTCTTGGTATATGAAGCAGCAAAATTCCCTTGTTCTAATGAAACAGCCTAGGCTATTTCTCATTTCTCTCAACAGGGCACTCTTTTACAACCCTTACTATGATTGAGATACAAAGTAAAGGACAGGGTGGGGGAAACACAAATTGTGGTCTATGGGAGAGATGTTTAAAGAGGAGAGAAATTTAAATACAAGTGTAAATCCAAAAGCGACAATATAGATAAAAATATAGGTCACATCTACTCACCACAATCACTCTTGTTTTTATTGTGGTAGCACCAAGGGACTTCAGCAGTGGTACAGATTCCCTGTGTTCACTAAGGCTTGAAGACAGATTACAAATGCCCTAAAGAGCTTCCAACTT
>NW_011108995.1:0-373 GCF_000146605.3 Meleagris gallopavo
CCTTTGTGGTGGAGTGCAAAAACCCCCAAACTGGAAGGAAAACACAGTGGTGTTGGACTGTGCTTCCTGAGGGCTTTACAAATCGCCCCGTCATACTTGGGAATCAGCTTACTAAGGAACTGGAGGGATGAGGGCAAAAACAGCTGGAAGCTACACTGCGCCAGGGTGCAGATGAACTCCTTAGAGGTGCTGAGACAAGGGAGGAAATAAGACAAGTGGCAACAAGTCTCCTGAATTTTTCCGAGCTCTGCGGGATGCAGAGTATCCACAAAGAAAGCATCAATAGCTTGTCAGTCTGTGATATATATTGGTTTTACTGTCCCTCGGGGATACCAAAGCCTGGGGAGTGAGCGCAATGAGGCTGCATGTCAAA
>NW_011108996.1:0-481 GCF_000146605.3 Meleagris gallopavo
TTGACCTGATGCTGTGGATACAAGATTCCTGACATAGTAGCTGGCATGAGGTTTTCAAAAACAATCAGGTACTTGTTTCACAAAGAAGACATCAAAAAATCAACAATACATTTTTTGACATATTTGCATATCCTACACATCAAGATGAACAGATCCAAAACAGAACGCGGTCCTGAGGTTACAAAAGCAACATCAGTAGGCAGGAAAAAATTATTTTAAGGCTTTTCTCTCAATCCAAGGACAGAGAAGAGCAAACACCCAACCCTCCAGCCGTCCATAAGCATTAAACTCCATCACGATCACTCGACTCCATCACCTATAGTACTCCTTACCGACCACTCTATGCCCATGCCAGAGTAGACAGCCACCTTCTGGCTATGTAAAATGCAAACACAAGCAAATGTGATGAAGTGGATCCAACAACTTGAAAAGAATTTCAGGACCATAATATTAATCAATGCCTCGTGCATGTAACCTGTTT
>NW_011108997.1:0-500 GCF_000146605.3 Meleagris gallopavo
AAACTGCAGAGCAAGCGCAAGCCGGGACTCTGTCCGGGTTATGGGTGCCCTCTGCCGATCGGAGGAGGAGGAGCCCGGGGGAGCAGTAATGAGCAGGGAGACCCCAGGTCTCTGCCAGGCTGCTGTGTCCAGCACATCCCTCGGCAAAGGAAACTTTCTCCCATTCCCAACTTTGACCAGGTATCCCGTGTGGCAAAGCAACAACACGTGCTGCAAAATCATGCCTGAGAAATGACTGGGAGTGCCATCCTGAACTTCAGCATCCCCGCTACTCCCAGCCCCTCTCCAGTCAGCAGGGGAAGGGCTGAGCCAAAGTTACTCCACAAATCGCTGACACCTGTGGGTTTGCTTTCAAGGAACAGACTTGTTCCTCAGCACGTACTGAAGTGCCCCAGCCTCTCTATGGCAGCACTACAATGGGACAAGGAAGAGCAGTGCGGCCCAGCAGCAATCTATTTGTACAGGGTGAAAGAGGGGATTATGTGACTGGGGCTAAACAA
>NW_011108998.1:0-474 GCF_000146605.3 Meleagris gallopavo
TACTTTATGGAAATGCATTAAAAGAGTGGTTTATTCCCAGATCCCAGAAGCTTCAGCAAACCTGTTGTTAATTAACTCTGCATTCCCAGGTGATCTTCCTACACATCTTAAGATAATTTTCAGGATTTGTTATGCAACAGATGTTAAACTTTATCATCTAGTTTTCTGGTGCATCCCTTGACCCTTTTATAAATAAGGAAGAGTTTTTACTGTCTTCCACTTCTATTTAAAAAAAAATCAAATGGCAGATTAGAACTAAATTCAACAGCTGTCTTAACACTGGAGTTTGTTTTGAAAGGGCAATGTTACTGAGCAAAGGTCTGTTGAATATTCAGGTGAACTTGTGTCTATATGGCTTTCAACTTCTCTGATAGTCAGAAGAAATAGCTCAATCACTTAATGCAGTCAGTGTTTTCAGAAGCTGCTTTGTCATGCTTGTGTTATCTACTGCATTTTAGTTCCAAGTGACAGGGG
>NW_011108999.1:0-535 GCF_000146605.3 Meleagris gallopavo
GTGAGGGGTCTGATGCACAAGTCTTAAAGGGAGCAGTGGCTGAGGGAACTGGGTTTGTTTAGTCTGGAGAAGAGGAGGCACGGGGTGTGTTACGACTCTCTACAACTGCATAAAAGGAGGTTGTGGTGAGGAGGGGATTGGCATCTTCTGGAAAACAGCCGTAGGACAAGAGAGATTGGCCTCAAGTTGCACCGGGGAGGTTCAGGTTGGATATTAGGATTTCTTCTTAGAGGTGGTGGTGATGCATTGGAAGAGGTTGTCCAGGGAGATGGTGGAGTTGCAGTCCCTGGAGGTTTTTCCTGAAAGGACAGATGTAGTTAGGAGCAGGGTTTAGTGGGCGAAGTGGTGGTAGATGAGCAGTTGGACTAGATGATCTTAGAAGTTTTTTCCAACCTTAATGATTCTATGATTGATTACCTTAATGCAAAAGGTTGAGACTTGAGAACTTATTGTTGGTGGAATTTGGTGTTGCTGTTTTGTTGCTGTAAAACTGGAGTAATTGTACTGAATAACACTGAAGCTGACAGCTGCAAAA
>NW_011109000.1:0-686 GCF_000146605.3 Meleagris gallopavo
GCCCAAGTGCAAACCCTGGGAACCCAGTGGAACCTGGGGCCGTAGCAACCCGTCTACCTCGAGAGCCCCATCAGCGTCCTGCAGCTCCTGGAGCCGGGTGACGCTGTCACCCTGCCTGTCCATGACTGTCCCACGCCGTCCCCTCTGCCATGGTGGCACAACCGCAGCGCGGTGCCACCGTCATTGAAGAGGTGACGAGGAGGGGCACAGGGAGGGGGGCTGGGGACAGTCGGGGACATGTGGGGTCTGCATGGGTGTGACGTGGGGTCGCTGGTGTCACCGTGGTCTCCTCCAGCCTCTTTGGCGTCTCACGGGCAGTCCAGGACTTTGGTGTGGCCAGGTTCAAAAGCAACGTGGCCAAGAGCACTAAAGGATTTGAATACGTGCTTGCAAGGAGGCTAGCAAGTATTGTCACCTTCAGTGGGCGATATTGGGTGTCACTGTCACCAGGTGTCACCGTCACTCAAGTGTCACCGTCACGCAGGGTCCACCCACAGACCACATTGTTCCCACGGGGCGGGGGTGCCACCCCTTACTTTTGTAATTAAGGGTTTTATTTAAGGACCTTAATTAAGGTTAATTAAGGTTATTATAAGGAGGGATTGGGGGATGGCCCCCCCCACAGCCCCCTGCAAATAATAAAGGGCAGAGGAGCAGCTGTGGGGCTCCACGTCTCACAGTGGAGG
>NW_011109001.1:0-480 GCF_000146605.3 Meleagris gallopavo
GCAAAAGCAGACTTCTGAAGTAGATAATATTAGTGCAGTAATGTGCAATGTGCAGCTCGAATCTGGCTCCACAAGATTCCTGTACAACTCTGAGGTTCAGAATAATGCTGCACCGTGACATTTTGGCAAAAGAAGAAAAAAGGCCTTTTCTGTTATAGCTAGTGACCACATCTGTACGTATTTATGCTGAAAATGCTTATACAAAACCTGTCTGAATGTCTAAATTTGTATTGCAGCTGTCTTGATTATTTTTTTTAATATGCAGGATTTTAACTGTGTAAAAATTAGTTACAATAAAACTGTTCTGTGCCAAAGTCATTCCACATTAAACAAAACAAACTACTGCCTTCCTCTGCCTGAGCTCCTGGGGTATAAACACAGCAGCTGCTTTTCTGGCCAATAGAGTCTCTATGGCTTCTCACAGCATTTCAAAAAAATTCTCTTCATTATCTTCTTATTAGCAGACCTTTCCTTTTGATA
>NW_011109002.1:0-494 GCF_000146605.3 Meleagris gallopavo
TGCTGTGGAGGAAGAATCTAATTGCGAGTAGGCACGCTAAAAATACCATCAAAAGGATTTATTCCACCTCAAAACATTATTAACTTATGCACTTAATTAAGTATAGCTGAATCAAAATAGCCTTGAGCATACTATAGGTTACTAGCCTGAAAACTTCAATTCTAAGAAACACAACTGATATTGTTCTAAAAATAGAGAGGATTTCCAAAGCCCAGCATATCACTTTTGGCATTTTGACAATTAAGAAATATTTACATAATTCATTTAATTGAGGAAAAACTTGCTCATTAGCTGAAGCTATAGCAATCATGCTGCGCTCTAACCCAACGTACATTTCTTGGGTATCTCACGTAATCTTACATAAAAAACTCACGTAATCAGAAGACAAGGCAGGACATTATCAGTAGTAACACCGAGACAACTGCCATTGGTAAACTGAAAACCAGCTGCAACATGAGAAGTCTTCTCATCCAAATTTCTAATTGTGTTACATT
>NW_011109003.1:0-526 GCF_000146605.3 Meleagris gallopavo
AAAACTCTAGAGTAGTTACATATTTGCTTCACCTGATTTCTTTTTTTCTTTCCTAAGCCATTTTAAGGCCCGGTAAGTAAAACGAATAGGCTTTTAGGTTTTTCCTCATTAATAACTCAAGGTAACAGCAAATACAGATTACCTGATAATTGCTGATACCTGCAGAAGCAGGAAGGAAAGTAGAAAAGTGTGTAATCCCAAGTGTTTTTTTAATAAAGATAGCTCTTAGCCATTAGCTTATTCAGCACATGACTAGAAAACATACACATTAATCTTTGTTTATTAAAAAAAAAAAAGTTAAATTTACTGTTAAGAGACATTGAAAGTTTTTGTTATTTTTTCTTCTCATTTACATTACTTTATTGATATCCTGAAAGAATTCTTATTTCTTAATATCTCTATAGGTAATACAGCTTTGACAGAAAGCCCCCCTTCAGCTTTCCAGAAATGTCCCCTCAGGTTTTAAGCACCGCTTCTTCTCTTAATTATGTGTAATTGAGAAATGAACTAATATGACTTTGCCTTT
>NW_011109004.1:0-476 GCF_000146605.3 Meleagris gallopavo
GTTGTCATCTTGTCCCCACCTTCCTTCTCCAGTGGGTCCGTGACCTTGTCTGTGACAGGTACAGGCAAAAAAATTTGAAGACCATAAAGGAAAGGAAGCACAGTTGTCAGGATCCTAGAAGGACTTAGGTTGGAAAGGACCTCAAAGCCCATTTAGTTCAGCCATTGAAGCCACTGATCACAATCCTTTGATTGCCACCATGCAAGCAATTTGTTATCCACCAAATAGCACACCCTTCAATCCATCTCACTTTAGAGGTAAGGATGCCATGTGAGACCATGTCAAAGGCCTTGCACAAGTGCAGGTGGACGACAAGTTGCCTTTCCTTTGCACACTGATGCTGTCACCCTATCACAGAAGACCACCAGATTGGTCAGGCATGATCTTCATGAAGCTGTACTAGCTGTTTTGGATCACCTCCTTATCTCTCATGTGCCTTAACATAGCAGGAGAATCAGCTCCCTGATCCCAGGCAC
>NW_011109005.1:0-380 GCF_000146605.3 Meleagris gallopavo
GTTAATACAACTCAGTGCCTGCTTTCAAGATCAAGCAGAAACATTTTGTAGTTCAAGCCTCGACAGTTCTCTTGCTGTGACTTTGGAGGGCTTGAGGGTGTAGCCCAAGACCTCGCAGGGCTCCAGCACACTGCTGCCTTTTCTTAGTCTGCAGCAGATCTCCGTGTCCAGGACGGAGCAGCTGTGATGTGCTGCAGGATGTACTGAGCAATGAGGCTACAGGAGTGCCTCAGCTCAGTCTTTTTTTTTTTACTTTTTCCTTCAAGCTGATGAATGAATGCATTTGTAAAGTAGTGTGTAGGGTGTATTGCACCAGTAAAATGTATTTGATAAGATGTGAAGTAATGGCTTTAAACGGTGCCAGGGGAGGTTCAGGTTGG
>NW_011109006.1:0-489 GCF_000146605.3 Meleagris gallopavo
GGAGCTCACACAATAGTGAGAATTAAAAATCTGAGCTACATTTTCCTGTTGACCTGTGGTAGGTAGAGATGAGTTTGAACCTTCTATGCCCCGAAGCTCACATGCTGGTAACTCCCACACTTTGGCCTGTCAGTTGGGCAACAAGAAAACCCCATTGAACTGGGTTTGTTGCTGCCAAACCTCTCTGTTTTCACAGGACACCTGCAGTGGCAGCAGCATCCTCGCCAACGCTCGCTTGTGGGGAGTCCAGATTGTGCATGTGGATGGTATCCTTCTCTGTTATGTGGAATTCAGGGAATCAGTGAATTTATTATTATTTTTAGAGAGAGGCTGTGCAGAAAGTGGGTGTGGGATGGAAGATGAGAGGAATTATGAGGAATATGTGGTACTTAGTGATGCTTTGCATGTGTAGAACATGCTACTGTCACGTTCACCATAGCAAATGCAGACTGTGTTGTAAAGTACTGACTATTGGAAATGTTAATAGCT
>NW_011109007.1:0-3188 GCF_000146605.3 Meleagris gallopavo
GGACCTTGTAGTTTCACTTGTATATTTTTGTAATCTGGCTAGACTCCTCTCTGTCAGTTCTAAAAGATTAAGAAATAAGCTGCAATTTTCCCCAAGGCTAACCTCAGCTGTTGATATGAAAAGATCTATTATATGATCACGATTTCAAATGAACCTTCAGGTTCTCAATGTAAAAGAAGGCATGTAGGACAAAGAGGAGCAGCCTAAGACCTAAAAACAAACCAAATTATTGAGCTATATATTTGCAGTAGTTTGATTCAGTTGACGTTGTTGTACCATTTACAACGTCATGCAGTGACTTGCAGACAAACAATGTTTCAAAACTGTTTCCTTTCGAAAAAAAAGTTGACAAAAAGCAGAAAATTGTGAATTAAGGGGAAACAGTTTTGATATGTCTTTCAATTATGCAGCAAGGCGTACATGTAAAGAAAAATTGGGAGGTAAGCAGAACCAGCATTCCCTTATTACTTCATGGGAAGTGTATTATTATTTGATTCTCCTGAAATATCTTTTTTTATTGAATTATTTGCTATCCTTGTTCTCAATGAGCAATTGATATAAATTATTCAGGAATTATTTCCTTTATTTACAACCATACTTAGCAACCTCATACAATAAAATTTCATATTTTATTCTCATTATATATTTGGGCTTCATTATTACTGCAGATGTAATTATGGAATTAGAATAAATTGTCATTTAGAAGGTGCACCTGAATAGAAAAAATATCAGAGAACATTACTGTGATGACAAAATCAACATACCCCAGTGTGGTGTAGTAATTCATATCTATGCAAAGATGCCACCAAACTTCGAGAATAGACTCTTTTGTATTAGAACAAGAAGGTATACATAGTGCATAGAAACAGAAAATAAAGTCCTTGTTTTGATCAATTTTAGAAAAAAATAGAAAGCATTTTACACAATTTAGAAAATTAGAAAACATTTTTATTGAAGCAACTGCTATTGAATTGAGTAAGAAAATGGCCAAGGTAATTACAGATTTACAGCAATTGTGAATAATAATTCCTTGAAGGTGATTGTTTCCACTAAAGCCCCATGTGATAGCTGAACAGGCTAAGACATCAAAACTGATAGTGTTTTGAGAAGATTTCACAACATATGGTGGAAATGGAGCAGTCAGAAAGCCCAGCTGCTTTGAAGTATGTAACCTGGAATCATCCTTAATTAGTCCAAGTCATTCCCCTAAGATCTACTCATCTGAGAAAGGGAATGCCTGATTTTGCTGTTAAGAAAAGGTATTCAGTATCTTTATGAATTAATAATTTCAAGTAATCAGTATTTTGTATGAGCTCTTTGTTGTTTGGCCTTGAGCCAAATACTACAATACTATATCTGTTCTGCGATGCTAACACAGAATGGGTAATACGTTTTTTTGTTTTTATAAGTACTGATTTTTTTTTTCAAGATCAACATTCTCTTTTTGATGCTTGTATATGAGGGAAAATAGGTAGGTACAGGTTTTCAGACTGTGATTTAGTTGATTCTGAAAACAATGAATGTGATGAATGTGTCAAGTATGTAAGAACTAAGACTGATGAAAAACAAGTTGTAGGCAGAATTTTGGCAAACCTCATTTCTCCAGAACAGATAAACATTCCATGATGTAATGACCTTGGAAATTTTTAAATTTGGTAACTTAATCCATGAAAACCAAGAGGTTTGGCGCCCATCATGAACTAATAGAAGTCAGGTCTCTGCTTATCCCTTGTCAAGACCCAATGAGATCCAGCAAAGTGGCAGAGTCCTCTGATCCACCTGGCATGCATTGCCTGAAATAAGCTTTTAAGTATGCAGTTACAGCTGCTATAAAACAGCTGTGAAACAAGTCAGTGTTTTACATAACCTTAGAACCGTACAAAAACGTAGTATGGAAGAGACCTCTAGAGGCCATCCAAACCAGCCTCCTACACAAAACAGAAATAACTTCAATTAAGTCAAGTGGTTACTATGCTAACTCAGGAAACACTTTCTGTGTTTAGGCTGAATAAGCATATATTTTCCCAGAGAAAATCACCGATAGACAGCAATAGCAACTGATGTGTGGAAAAAGGGAGGAAAGAAGGAAGAAAACTGTGGATTTCATGGGCCAGAAAAAGCTGGCATTTTACAAGGAACATTGTTTGTGTAGCTAACATTTAGGATATTCACTTAGAGGCAGTCCTGAGTTATATTTCCAGATAATTTTGCCTGTTATCTTAGACCATCTGTTAAAAAATTCTTAGAAATGACCTTGAGCACCAGGACCTCAGACTCAGGACTCGCTCATTCTGAGTTCTCTGACCTTAAACAGCCTTGGGTTCTCAACTCTCTTCTGGTGCCAGACACCTCACAAATGCAGCTAACAATTTAATACCATTTTTTGCAAGCAACGTATTTCCCTTTTAGTGTAATAGTGGTTCAAAGACAAACTGAAATACTGGTAGACAATTTGAAAGATAACATTCAAGGAAATAGTTATGTTCCCACACATGACTGACAAAAGAAACTGATGAATAAACTGAACATTCTGGCAATTTGCAGATAGTGAGATGATGATAAATCTGGTGATAATTATAAGGCAGTTATCTTCTATTGCTGGTTAGAAACCATGTGATCTTAAGCATATAAGGGAAAAGCAGTAGAAAGGGTGTTTTTCTTTTGTCTCCAGTATGAGAGAAGAGTATGGATTGATGGTGTTCACGTGCTGAAATCTGTGGAAAACAGTTTCTGTTTAGGGTTTGTCAGTGCTTGGAATTTTTATCTTCAGATTAGAAGAAGTAAGAAAAAATGAAGACCATTCAGCCCAATCAGCACAATATGTTGTTTGATGAATTCTCAATGACCTCAAAATAAATAAGGTCATGCTTCTTATCTGTAATCTGTCATATGCTAGAACTTGGATAATGCTTTCAGCTTGTCACTGGTAACAAAATCAATAGAGAAAGTGGATAACTATAACAGATCAGAAATAATGCTTTTTAAAAAAAGCGAGGAACACTCTTTAAATTATCTTTAAATATTAATAAAATCAGAGCAAAGGAAAAATCTGCAACCATGTGTATGAATTAAAAAAATGAAGGTCATAGGATTCCAAATATTTTATTTATGAAACTGATTTAGTGTGCTGATTAAGTAGTGTGCTAATCAGTGTGATCATATGCAATTGCAATGCATTTACTGAGCTT
>NW_011109008.1:0-2047 GCF_000146605.3 Meleagris gallopavo
CTCCCCGCTGTCCCCACTTCCCCTCCCGTGTCCCTGTGTGACGCGCTGTCCCCCAGGGCCACACCAAGGGCCCGTTCCTCGTCAGCGCTCCGCTCTCCACCATCATCAACTGGGAGCGTGAGTTTGAGATGTGGGCGCCCGACTTCTATGTTGTGACCTACACTGGGGACAAGGAGAGCCGGTCGGTCATCCGGGAGAATGAGTTCTCTTTTGAAGACAATGCCATCCGGAGCGGCAAGAAGGTGTTCCGGATGAAGGTGGGAGCCAAGTCTGTGTGCTGCCTTGCTTTAACCAGGAGTAAGAAGGAGAGAGAGCAGAATTTGACCCAGAGAGGGAAGTTTCTTAGGTCTCTGATCAGCTCTTTTCCAGAGAAGCTGACACTGTTTAGATGTAGAAGATTTATGAAATCTGAAGCTTTCTGCCAGGCCCTTTTCTGTTTCTGTAGTTCCTGCTTAATTATGATGTTCAGATCTTCTGCTGGTGTGATTCACACGTGAGCCCTGCTGCTGGTGCCGTGCAGTACAAGCAGCCCCCCGTTGTCTCCTTGGGTTAGAACCAGTGTCACAAACAGCATCACCAGACGTGGAGGCTGTCCGCTTCTCTGCTGTTTTCTACCCTGACTTTTCTCCTCTTCTGCACCTCCAGAAGGAAGCCCAGATCAAGTTCCATGTCCTGCTCACCTCTTACGAGCTGATCACCATAGACCAGGCGGTGCTGGGCTCCATTGAGTGGGCTTGTCTGGTGGTGGACGAAGCGCACAGACTGAAGAACAACCAGTCCAAAGTAGGTGGCAGGTGTTTGTGAGCCATTCTTCCAGCCCACTGCTGTAGCTGTTGCCACACAGCTGCTTTGGTGCTCTGTTTTTTCCTGCCTGGGAGTCAGAAGATGTCTTCAGCTTGCTCAGGCTGTGCTTGAGGCTGCATTTTGGTGGGGTTGTTCTCTCTAATGCCCTCTGGCACCAGCAGTGATCCGTGTGCCATCCTGGCTAGTGGTGCCCACAGGCTGGTGCCTGGTGCTGGATGAAATTTGGGCTGAAGAGCTCTGCTTGGCCCTGTGGGCACGTGGAGCCAGCAGAGAGAGAGGGAAGTGCTCAGTGCAGTCAGGACCTTCGTGTGCTTTGTGTTCACTGCTCCAGCTCTGCATGCAGAAGATGGAAGGTGGTTTGTTCTAAATGAAGGGGAAACTACCAGTGCTTTTTAAGTAGAATGCATACTGCACTGTTTTTGTTTTGTTTTTGTGTAAGTGCATAATTACAACTTGATATCACTTCCAAGTTCTTTAGGGTGTTAAACAGTTACAAGATCGATTACAAGTTACTGCTTACTGGGACTCCGCTCCAGAACAACCTGGAAGAGCTCTTCCACCTGCTCAATTTCCTGACTCCTGAGAGGTTTAAGTAAGTTGCACAGATTCCCAGCAGTTTGCTATAACAGTTATGTGAATGTGTAACGTGAGCTCAGATTTTGTTCACATTGAATGCTACGTTGTGGGCCCTGCAGGTAGAGCTTGCCTTCCTCTCAGTCAGGAGATTTGTGGATGAGGGCTGAGATCTGCCCTGCTCCTTCCTCTCTCTGAGGAGGCAGTGGTGTTTTGGGAAACTTGTTCAGACCTCTTATTGGCGTATTTAATGAGAATTTCCCTCGGCAATCAGCCTGGCTCCTGCTCTGCTCAGGCACAGGAGTGTTATCTCACTGTGTGCCCTGAGAGCTTTGTGTCAAGTCCTACAGAAACAAATGTCTTCACCCCGACGTGTCCGTTTCGCTCAGCGCTGTGTGTTTGTGGCTGCTTTTACAGTAACTTGGAGGGCTTCCTGGAGGAGTTTGCAGACATCTCCAAGGAGGACCAGATCAAAAAGCTCCATGACCTGCTGGGCCCCCACATGCTGCGCCGGCTGAAGGCAGACGTGTTCAAGAACATGCCGGCCAAGACGGAGCTGATTGTCAGGGTGGAGCTGAGCCAGATGCAAAAGTGAGTGCTGGCATGGTGTTGGGCTGCACCTGGCTGCTGCTTCCCCCCAGCTGTGGTGTGGCAGGGCTTCGCTTGGGTC
>NW_011109009.1:0-1381 GCF_000146605.3 Meleagris gallopavo
ATATATTTATTTATTCGTTTGTTTGTTTATTTTGAGGAAGTGCAAAAATCAGTGAACTTGGATACAGAATTTTTATCAAATTTGTATCTGTGGAAAACAACTTGACATTATTTTCATCCATACATTTTATTCTGGACAGCTCTGATTTCTGTGATTTAAGTTTAATATTTATGTCTGAACTTGGCTTTTTTGGAATCTTAGATGTGACTTCAACAAAAAATCCTATAACAAATTAAATATATGTGCTAAATAATGCTTCTGTACTGAGGAATAGACTTCATACTTGCTATAAAATTTCATTTACATGGGAAACTACACAGGGAAACTCACTAAGACTCACCTGAACTAATGAGTCTATAACCTCAAGCATAAGTAGCAGTAGCCTCCACACTTATATGAGAGTTAATTGAATGAGCAACCTGGTCTCTTTGAGCAACCTTGTCTAGAGGAAGGTACCCTGTCTGTAGAAGGGGGGTATGATTCTGTGAATTACACTCAGGAACACAAATTCAGTTGAGTTACAGCTTCCCCAGAATAGTGTAGTCTTGACATCAGTCTTTTGTGGCTTAAGGCTGTGGAGCTAGCTCTACAACTGGCAAGAAAGCATTTGATATTTCAATCTGACTGCTGACAATAGGGCTGCATACGCTTCTGAAAAAAAGTGGATTCTTCATCCTGGCAGGATAATCTTTGCTCCTTAACCTAGCATTGACATACGGATCCCCCAAAGTATTATTCAGGTATACATACTAAAACCTTCCAGAGATGAACTAAGAAATGAGGTAGACTCTTACGTTTTCTTGAACTTGTACTGGGTCTTAACCTATCTTCTCATCTTGTTAGTGTGAAAATAAAATGAAATTAAATACAATAGTAAAGAAGCTTCTAGCTTTTGAATGTGTGTTTCCATTCAAGGGAACTTTTTCTAGTAATGGGAGCAAAAATGAGGACTATCAGTAACATTCAGGCAGGTGGAAATGAGAGTTGCAGTTGTAGATGGGACTTTTATTTTCTTTATCTATATAGGCTAAACTAAAAATCTGGCTTAGACAAAAATTATACATTGGAACAGTAGCTGAGATAACAAGGAGGAAACATCACATTTACTTTATCAGAGCCACATTTTCACGGTATCTCAAATTTGTAAACAGGCAGAAAAATATTAATCAGATATTCTTCCCAAGAAATATTGACTATTCCACAATTTAAGGGAGATCCACTGGAATAAATAAAAAGAGTCTTAGTGAAGAATGCTTAGGAGAAAGGAAAGAGAAAAATATGGAAGCTGAGTCATTTCTGTGATAATTGGACATGTTCACTTCTAATGAACTTTTGTGTGTCATGGTTTCATGATTTTTCATTATCGGTATTCCACATCATA
>NW_011109010.1:0-725 GCF_000146605.3 Meleagris gallopavo
AGAGCAACTTCCTGAGGACAGAACAGCACACAGCAGCAGCAAGGTCAGACCTCCCTCAGGACAGGATGGATGCACATGGATGTGGGACAGCCCCTTCCAGCCGTGAAGGGGATCCAACAACACTTACAGGAGACAGAAACTTGGTTGTTGACACAGTAGCAGAGCTGGCCAGAACCAGCAAGCATGGAACAGACACAGGGAGCTGCCTGAACAGCATTCCTCCAGAAAGCAAAGCTCCTCAAGTGTAAGGAATTTCACTTACTGTCCTTTAAGCAGATCGATGCTGCAGGAAGCAGCTCCAGGTGCTTCCCCTTCCCCATCCCCAGCTGGGTCAGGCAGTCCAAACCTCACTCTCTACCCAAAGCCATTTTTGACCTTTCCAAAGTCAGGGCGCAAAGTCAGCTTCAGCTTTTGCAGACAATGCACTGAAGAAGGAAAAAAGGTTCTGTTCCATGTACAAGTAGGTAGTAAGTAACCAGCTGCAAGAGGCTGCATCATTAAGGTACTTAAAGACAAAAGCTTCTGGAAATAATTGATTTGATCTCAAGCCTGCTTAAATCAAATAAAGCCCAGCAGACCAGACAGCTGTGGGCTGAGCAGCCCCGTGCACTTCCCCACTACTGTCCTCCTCACTGTTCCTCCCAAAAGGAAAACTACTTCCAGCCCTCCTTCAGAGACTTGTTTCTACTTCAGAAGAAAGAAAACAAACCAGCACAGCAGGGAGC
>NW_011109011.1:0-1110 GCF_000146605.3 Meleagris gallopavo
TGAATGAGAAGGTTATAATAGGGAAATCCATTTAGAAAATTCCAATCCTGGTCAAAATCGTGGCTGATTGCAGAACTGATCCTAATGGGAAAGCACAAGAATTTTCACTCAATGAAATGACTTTGTGTCTGGTTTCATTTTTGTCCTTAATGGTTCTGTACTGTTCTCTTAGTGTGCACTGTGATTTCTCAGTAGAATTTCATTTTGATGTTGTGTTTTACTCAACAACTTTTCTTGCTGTATCTGCTCTAATCCTGCTCTAATCCTGCTACCATCAAGTGTGGTTTTACCAATGCTGTGCTTCCTCTTCCTAAAACGCATACTTAATATTCATTCTCAGATAGGTTTATCATCATAGCCAAGATACAAATGCAAACAAGTCTCAGGCAAAAAGATAACCCATTGATATGGTGTTTTCCGTGCTCACTGAGGTTTGATAAGGAGATTCCCTCATCTGTCAACAGGGGGCTTGATTTAACCTGCAACTACTCACACAAAAACCTTCTGCAAAATTGCCACAGAAAACCAAATTCTCAAAGGAATATGGAAGAAAACTCCTAACAATGCATGGAGGAATCTGAAGCACAAGTGAGCTCCTTGTCCATTTTTCTCCTACAGGAGCATCAGCAATGCCAAGCCAGGGACTGTTGCCTATTTGCAGAAAGTTGTCAGCTTAAATATTTAGCCTCGGTCTGTAGCTAGGATTTCTGTACATGATTAAAGTGCTGCTGGGCTGCAGTGGGCTGTATGCTATCAATAGTTAATGGTTAAACAGGGAAAATGGGGAAAGCAAGCTGCCACATGTTCCAAGAGTGAAATAGGATGCTCAGTTCCTAGAAAGCAGTTTGAGACCACAGTCCAGATGATAGAATAGATAATAAAAGTACATTAACATAGCCAGGCAGGGACGCAAAAGCCTTGTTTAGTGGTAATCTTCTCTCCAAGCGGGTATAGAATAAATAGATTAAAATCAATTTGGGTCTCCAGACCTTTGCGGTAATCTCTTTAACTGGGGCTCATTAATTCTCAGGGAGATTAAACTCCATGACTTTAAATGCCCAAGTTAAAGTAAAATAGCTAATTTAGCTACAGGATCTCACTGGGAATAGA
>NW_011109012.1:0-702 GCF_000146605.3 Meleagris gallopavo
TCTCCATTTGGATGCCAAGATACCAGTCGTGTTACAGCCCACCTTCTCTTCAGTTATTGAATGAACAGCAAGAATGGGAAAATCCTGTGAGAGGTGCATGAATTTGAGGCTGCTATTTTGTGTGTGATGAGAGAGGAAGCCTTAAATGGGAGTAAAAGTATCACACATGTTTGTGAGAGAATTTTCCACTGTAGCAGATTTTATGTGGCCAAAATTCCTGCGTTCTATTGCACTGGTACTCTTATAGGAATTGTTTTCACGAGACTTGCCTTTCTTTGTCCTGACTAAGAGGTGGGAGAAGACACATCAGAGTTCAAGAGAGAATTCTGTAGAAATCAGGATGTCAAGGAGCTCATTCTATGTTAAGCAATGAACAACTCCAGTGACTCTGTAATGCTCAGTGTATTTTCCTTTACAAGTATTGAAAAAAAAAGCAGCAGCAGTATTCCCTGGTACATGTGCAGTGATTAAGTCAGTAAATCATTAACTAGAAGATAATCACAGATCAGTACAACTCAGCAGATACATCCATCCCCTTCCTACAAAAGCATATTCAAGTTACAGCCTGGAGAAGGAGAAGGAGAAGGAGAAGGACGAGGAGGAAAAGGAGGAGGAGGAGGAGGAGGAGAAGGAGAAGGAGAAGGAGAAGGAGAAGGAGAAGGAGAAGGAGAAGGAGAAGGAGAAGGAGAAGGAGAAGGAGAA
>NW_011109013.1:0-643 GCF_000146605.3 Meleagris gallopavo
TAGGAAATACAGCACCCATAGGGATCAAATCCTTCCAGAAAGTGTGGCTCTCAAGGCCATCTCTCCTTGCCAACCCAGAAGCAAAGAGCAAAAGCACCCAGTGAAACTCCCTGTAGCCACGGCTGGTTTGGAAACTGCTGCGTGGATTTAAGAAGTTTTGCCAACTTTGGCTATGGATCAGCCACACGTTGCCTTTCACAGAGCTCATCCCTGGCTCTCACTTAGCCAGCAAACACAAATAAGGCTGTCAGTGCTTTTCAGTGAGGTTTACAACTACACTTCTGCTCTGCTTTTTGGATTTAAGTGCAGCTAGCAAAAATACGCTCAGGCATAGATGGAGCCTGGCTCTTGTGCTAGCAATGCTCAACTGGGAATAAGAGTTACTTTTTTACAGCAGATGTGTAGCTCAAAGTTCACCATAAGTGCATGTGCATCAAGAGCACAGTGTATATTTTTCTGCAAGAAAACTAGACTTGGCCCTCTATGAGACTCCAGAACAGCTGATTTCATTATTAAAAGAGTGAGTGCAATCACGCCAGAATTAACCCTCTGGTCTCCTCCAAGCAGAGATTTCTTTAACACCTGTGAGTTGGGGATGTACGTTTTGCTCATCTGCACACACAGATGGACACAGAAAATCTGG
>NW_011109014.1:0-654 GCF_000146605.3 Meleagris gallopavo
AGCACTGTGCATGATAGCTATATTCTAGAGCCAAATAGTTCATTTCATGCATTCAGTGAGGCAACAAGTTTTTCCATGATAAAGTCAACAAGTCACATTTTACTGGTAGAGCATTCACAACCAAAGGGTGGTGGATAAATCAGCAAAGTGGGAGTCAGAATTGTCAATGCTGTCATAGACTTTATATATTACCTTGGGGAAATTACTTAGGTTTCTGCTCTAGTTTTCTATCTTCAAAAAGAAGGAAAAAAAGAAATTGATTTTATTTCTCCCATCCTGGTCTGAATTCTGTGTAAAAACTATATAGGTGCAGAAGCACAAACACAATAAGATTCTGTTCTTGGCTGGATTCCACCAGTGCTACTACAATTTAATTACTACTCTATAAAAAAGAAAGGAAGCATAAAGCCCAACATTTTTTAAAACAGTGGGTTAAAGATGCTGTTATAAAAACTAGTTAAAATATGCTAAAATTTACACTATTTCTGCCTGAAAAGAAATTATTGAAAGGCATAAAAAAACCACATGATTCAAAAGTAATTCACAAGTAATTAACAATAATTTTGTAGTACATATGACACCCCACAACAAATATAACTATAATCTGGAAAAGAAAAATAAAAGTGTTTTGGAAGATAATAAAAGATTAAACCA
>NW_011109015.1:0-592 GCF_000146605.3 Meleagris gallopavo
CACACAGGATATCACAGGAGCTCCTTACACCAAGGAGGTCAAGGAAGTCATCCTCAACATTTTTAGCTCCCAGAAAGCAGATGCCATGCAGGCAGCTGATGCCTCAGCCCAGCATGTAGAGGTCTGACACCGCCATCAGAGAGACTCAGACGCCCAGCCACGTGTTTCCACAGGCAGTGGAATTTTTTATGTGGTTTGGGCCAGAGAAGACTTTTTTTCCATCTTAGAAAGCAGCAGAGGAGAGGCCAAGATGTGTGCTTGGAGGGGGAAGGCAGAAAGAGGAGCATGAGGCACGTGCTAAAAATCAGCAGCTCCGCACATCACACCACTGCAATGCTTTGTGTGGAGAGGACAGGAAAAGGCAACCAGCAGCCTAGAGCTCGTGTGCATGATGCTTCCAGAACTGCTCTGAGGATTTAACACCATGTCCTCAGTTAAGAACTCCAGGCAGCACTGGGAAGTTGCCTCATCTCCTCATCACCATAGGCACTTAAACACATAACCGGCTTTGAGGCCTTGCCGTTAGTACGATGGCTTATGCGACCAGTATAAAGGCATGCAACAAGCTGACAGCCTTTGAGAAGTTCCCCTA
>NW_011109016.1:0-722 GCF_000146605.3 Meleagris gallopavo
CTTTTGCAAGCCATAAACTTTAATCGTCCTCCTCCTCTTTGTAGATCTCCTGAGGTATGTAACTGGGGAGACTTATTCTTACACATTTCTGAAACCTGCAATTAGCTTCTAATTTGGGACAACTTGTACCACCAGAGATCTTAAAAGGGGATCATCCAGTAAGCCTTTGGAGACTTCAGTGTTCATGACTCAGTGCAGTCTAATATGCACTGGGAGGACTTGCAGTGTCTCACTAGTGTTGGAAGACAAGCTGTTGGAAGTCCCCCTCTATCAGAGCTTGTAGCAAGAGAAAGAAAGATTTAATGAGAACAGTGCACAGTAGAAATGTACAGTTTTCCAAGAATTCAGAAAAAGATGTTTTCAAATCAGAGTAAAGTAAAATGGAACAGAGAAAAGTTCTTCGGAAATTCAGAGAGTTGGATTCATTTCACAACCGTACAACAGATTTTCAAGATTTTCTTTGTCCTCTTGTACAAGTATTTTCAGAAAAGTAAGTTCAGTTCTCTTGGTTTCTTCGTGTACAATAGTAATTAGTCAGACCTTCAAAGGCAAACTACAACCCTGCTTATTTCCCTGAGCTGATCCATGCTGAATGATTTTAAGTATAACTGTCAAGGTTACATGCCTTAAAATATTCACATCTGTGTTTCACTTCCACACCTGTGAACTATTATGTCCCTACCTTTATGAACTGAGGAGAATAAATTTGTAATGTCCATGAA
>NW_011109017.1:0-667 GCF_000146605.3 Meleagris gallopavo
CTGCCCCTGCTGCGGGCTCATGCAGCACAGGGTAGTGGAAATGGACACCACCACTTCTCATCCCCATTTATTCCCATTTCCCTGTCTCTGGTTATGTGTACAAAAAGGTTACAGGCATTAGTGAGTGTGAGCAGAGCAGATTTTACCTTCTCACTGGGGCAAGATCTCTCCTGCATCCTCATTTTTCCCTATGGAGGCTCTTAGCTCAAGAAGGGCTCCCCAGCATGGAGGGTCAGCCTGGCTCTGTGGGGGGTTGGGGGCTCAATGTGTAACCAGGCGCCTGATGTACCCTGCAGACTCAGGAGAAGTACGAGAAGGTTCTGGATGAGCTGAACAAGTGCACCCCACAGTACATGGAGAGCATGGAGCAGGTCTTTGAGCAGTGCCAGCAGTTCGAGGAGAAGAGGCTCAACTTCCTCAAGGAGGTGCTCCTGGATATCAAGAGGCACCTGAACCTGGCTGAGAGCAGCAGGTAGGTGCTCTCCCTGCTCTCTGGGCAGATGGCACCCAAGTGAGGTCTCCTTGTGCTGCCCTGAAGGACCAGGTGCTTCCCATCCCCTGCAGTACAAGGGAGTGGGCTCTCTGATCAACATGATGGTCACTGAGGGGTACCAGAGCGGTGTTCCCCAGTGCCTCCTGGGGGTGGCACAAAATGGTCATCATAGAA
>NW_011109018.1:0-786 GCF_000146605.3 Meleagris gallopavo
GGTTATATACAAGTTTTTAAACTAAAGTCTTGTTTAGTTGTCTGCAAAAGATGGCTCGCTTTCAGAAAAGTACAAGCTATATTTCGGTGAGACAGACCTCTGGAAAAAGTGTTTGACAATATTTACATTCACTGTAACTAATCTGAATCACTGATTCTGGTAGGGACTGACATCCCTGTCTAAGTCCCAAAGCTAATATAATTCTGTATGTAGGGCCAGTTTAAGGTCATAGGCTCAGCTAGGTCTAGCTAGAACTGCTGAAGAATAGAAGATACAGATTAAACATTTTCATCTATTGTGAGACTATAAATAAAAGTTCGAATGTGACTTTATAGCCAAATGATTTATTCACTGCTACTATATCATTTATATCAATGTGAAATGTGTTACTTTGATTACTGAGAAATGGAAGAATTTTGTGAGGATAGTGAATGGGGAGCAATTTTTTTAATGTCCTTAAAATATAAACTGATGGAGTTTGCTTCCTCTGTAGAAACAGTACTTTTCACTCAAAAGAATAAATGACATCACTGTAGTTATATATATCTCAAGTGATCTTTTAGACTGTTTCAGTTGTGGTGAAAACCCAGGAGTTTCTTGGCTTTTTGCTTTAAGTAGAGGACACTCACAGTATTCTATTACTCTGTGAGAGACTTCACTTGGACAAAATAACATAGAAATGTTAACTTAGAAAATACACCAAATAATCTGCCACAGCTGAGGAGTTTGTTTGCCTTTAAAAAAAATCAGCAATGAACAATTTGACCTAATTCAGAAATAATCAAA
>NW_011109019.1:0-746 GCF_000146605.3 Meleagris gallopavo
AAGGGATTACATTTTTAGAGAGAATTAACGAGACAGAAGTAGTGAAGCACTTGAAATGTCCAGTTTAATTCTCTCTCTTAGTGCAAACAAGCTCATACGAGCAGGTTTTTCAGAAGTCCTGAAATGAAAGCTTCCTGGAAGAAATACATTTCCCTGTGGGACCACAGCTTTCAGTCCTGCCTCTGTGTGAAGGTAAGAAAGCTCTGTTTTCATTTACTATTTATGAGATGTGCATTGGTATTACAAAGTGACCACAGGATTCTGGGCTTTTAAGAATCTGCAAATGAGATGGAGCTCATTACTTTTTAATGTAAAAAGGATTATTGTGATCTTAGTGACAGGATATGTGACCTCAGCTGCGTGTCTTGCTGTAGGATATGTATTGAGGCTCTTCCTTTAGGAAGGCAATGAAGCACACACAAATATTTTCCACGTTCTTTTCAGCTTATAGGGATATTTATTAGAAATAAAACCAAAGGGGAGAGAGTTTTTTTTTAATTGCAGACCATGACTAGTGAATTCATGTGAATTTTACAATTGAGATAAATGCAGAGGCACGTTTTCAAAATAAAGGCTCATAATTACCAGCTCCTGTCTCCATGCACAAGGGTTGTTCTCACGGTCCTAAAGGAAAGCAGCAGAGATAATCAAGGAATCTCCTATTAATGTTTCCCGCAGTAAATTTGGATTTCTTTGCAGGTGATGTTACTGGATGCCAAGCCGTGGCCCTGCTCTGGTGGCAACAT
>NW_011109020.1:0-518 GCF_000146605.3 Meleagris gallopavo
GTTCCCTTTATATGGGAACAGTTGGTATCAAAACAGGCTTCATTTCTATATGAATCTATATGAATAAATGTTCATGTCAGAGCGGTGCAAGTACTGACTTCGGTGGCCTGGCTGACTTTCTGCAATTTACATAGTTTTTCAACGGTAATATTTTATTGTGTAGAAAAGATCTGCAAGGAAGTGTAATCACATGGCTCCAGCAGGGGTTGGAGTGCCTTAAAACTGCTGAATTTTACAATGGCTGCAATGACAAATACCTTTAGAAAATGAAGGATTTTGCTCTTCCCATATCATGCCTGCTGTCTGTGTATAAAACGAAGCGGTGCATACAGGTGTTTGCAGGCTGAGCTCTGGGTCACTTACCAGATGTTTCTGCTTAAATAGGAACTTCTGCTTAAATATGCGCTTCTGAGGGGGGCAGTACTCTCAGCTTCATGATTTTTATAGTTTGCCTGGGAAATGACGTGTAGAGCCTCCAGACCAGTTCTCTAGACCTTCAGTCACTGTTGTACAAGAAA
>NW_011109021.1:0-663 GCF_000146605.3 Meleagris gallopavo
ATACCTACTTTTAAATATAAATCTGCAGCATTTTCCTTCCTAGAAATTGTTTAACTAAAGCATTCACAGTCACTTTCAGTGCTATCAAATTTGTCTGTGACAATTCAGCATACCCTTCATGCACAGTGGAGTTTATGCACATCTGCTTCGTTTTCACAAGTCATAAAATCATAACAAAAATACTGCTCACTATTGCATGTTGTAATAATAAAAGTACACTAATTTGTCAAAATGAAAGTCAGAATGAAGTGCAATTTTTACAGCAGTAAGAAAGATTATTAGGCAGAAATCTTATTCACATAACGAACTGATCATTTGCACTATGTATGGAATTAGAATAGAGAGAGGAAGAAATATTTTTATACAGATGTCTAAGATATAATTTGGCCTGCTGTTCCTTCATGTTTTAAAAGACTGATTTAGCCAGAGATTTTATAAGATTCTATGAATTTACCAGTTAGCTCACCTACCTGCCAAAATAAATAAGTACTTGATTGAAACAAACATGGATGTATCTAAATCAGTCCAAAACACTCTACTAAAACCTCTTCCACTTCAAACATTGAACTGACATGACTTCTAAAAAATGTGAATTTCAGAGTCCCCATTCCTGCCTTTTATGTGCCCTGTTGTTTTCTCTTATAAACACAAGAAGTGTTTCAA
>NW_011109022.1:0-602 GCF_000146605.3 Meleagris gallopavo
GGAACTTTCTCTTCCCTGTGTGTCTCAGAATATTACAAGGGGAACGAAATAGCAACTGGTGGAACTTCAAAGCAATCTCATCTCCAGAAATGAAGGCTGTGTCATTGGTCAAAGCTATCACTGAACATTCACTGAGACCCTGCACATCATTTGGGACAGGTGGAAGCAGGCTCTGCCCTACCTGATCTGAGAGTATCTTCACCTCCTGCAGGATGGACGCGATGGGGCGGCTCCTCTCACGGCCACGTGTGAAGGGCACAATGCAATAGCTGCACATGTTGTCACAGCCCCGCATGATGGATCTGCCGGGAGGTGAAGCACAGGTCACACCATGATCACTCTGCAAGAATCATCTGTGCTCAGTCCTGCCCTGCTTTGACCTGTTCCAGCACTGCTACCATCAGCCAACTCACTTGTCTGCAGCGCACACAGCACCAACTCTGAACACAGCACTGCAGCTTTCTCTTACACATCATTCCAATTAGAGCTGACTTCTGCTTGCCCCTAGCTAACACTTCATAATTTTCCGTGCACATTTCCAAACAACTAACCCGGAAAGCAACTGATCTGACATAGACTTGCACTGCAATCTGGCAGTGAGG
>NW_011109023.1:0-481 GCF_000146605.3 Meleagris gallopavo
AAAATTAAGACTAGAAAAGGCTTAAATTAGAAAAATTTACTGTATGATCAGCTAGTTATGTGAGATTTTCATTATATATGTATTTTTTAATCGAGTACAAGCTAGATACCTGTGAATTACTACTGCCTTATTTCTACTTCTCCATTTAGTAGCAGGGAAAGGAAATTGCAGTTCTAATTTTACCTTGGTTTTATTAGTTTCGTTCTTTGTACTTGTAATTAATATGTTCTGTGCTGTAGAAGAGTGAAATGATATGCTCATCATAGAATTAATTTAAGTCAGAGTAGGCAGTTGTGATTCCTCTCACCATCCCCGATGTGCTTATACTTTTTGAGGCCTTTTGGCACAAAGGCATCCTTATGTACTCTAATTTCCTCCTGGAATGAGGTAGGAACTTCCTCTTCCTACAAGAAGAAACACACTTGAACTTGCTTGTTCTCACTTCCATTGTTTCACAGAATCACAGAATCACAGAATTGTA
>NW_011109024.1:0-470 GCF_000146605.3 Meleagris gallopavo
AGATGTTGGAAAGTGGCTTGGCTATCACCTCCACCAGCTCCCTCAGCACCCTCAGGTGTATTCCATCTCGCTGCATGGACTTGTGTCAGTCCAGGTGCTTCCACCTGAATCGTTGGGGGGGGAGAGGGGGGTTATTCTGTTCCCCACCTGAGACTTCCAGGCCAGGGGGTAGAGTACTCTGAGGATAACTGGTCTGACTTTCAAAGACAGATGTAAAGAAGGAATAAAGAACCTCAGCCTTTTCCTCATCCTCAGTGGTCACGTTCCCTGCTGCATTCAATAAAAGATTGAGATTGTCCTTAGCCTTCCCCTTACTGTAAACATATCTGTAAGAAAGCTTTTTGTTCTCTTTTACCCCAATGGTCAAGTTGAGTTCAAGCTGGGCTTTTGCCTTTCTAATTTTCTCCCTGCATATTCTAACAATTTCTTTGTACTCTCTCCAAGTTGCCCATCCCTTCTTCCACAGGAGG
>NW_011109025.1:0-709 GCF_000146605.3 Meleagris gallopavo
GGGTTGCAATGTTATTGTCTCAGCGATGCAAAAATATTGAATAGCCAAACACAACATTAGCTAATTAAGTTGAGGGTGACTACTGGACAGAGATAAAGTACATAGTAAGTAAGCATGGATTAAGCCTGCCCTCTCACCGCACATACTGGGGTGGCTCCCTGAATACACTGAGAATGCAGGTTTCCAGGAAATTGAAGCCAGCAATAATTGGCACCTGGAAACTAAAAGAAGGTCAACAAAAATCAGAGAGAACTTCTTCAGCTGCAGTGCATTGTAAAGACAGTGCAGAGCTTAGGACAGAACTTCAAAAACAGGACTCCTCCAATAAAACAGTAGTGAGAAATTGGCTGTTTAAGGAAAGTATTACTTGGAAAATACTATTACAGTTAGCTTCTACAAGGCAAATAGTAAACCAAGCTTCACAAAATGAGATTTCAAAAGAACAACTGGACGCACATGCACTCCATGCAGAGACACACCCCACCATTAGACAGAGCCAGCAGTAGCATCTCCCAGCCTGTATATCAGAAGCAGAGACTTCAGAAAGCACATTCCATTTACAAGATGTTATTTTCCAGCATGAAAAGTAAGCATTTTGGAGATCTAAACCAATCTGAAACCCTTTTTTCAAAGGTTGTTTGCAGCCTCTCATCATGTAAACAGAAGTTCATAAAGGTACCTGTAAGATACTGTATGCAGGCTCATACTG
>NW_011109026.1:0-448 GCF_000146605.3 Meleagris gallopavo
ATCTTATAAACAGATTAATTCCTAATTTCTTTTTTTTCCCAAAGTTGATATTGGGATTTTAGTCGTGTTGATGAATTTGAATGCTTCTGAACGCTTCCCACAAAATGCTGACAGCCAGTCATCATCAGATTTTAACAAATAATACAGTGATTGTACAAATATAAATTACATTATGTAATCTGTGTTTTTTTTTAATGTTTCCTAGAATTTAGGATTTCCATGTAATACAGTTTTGCTCAATAGCATAGAGATAGAAGATTTTTCTTCCATACTTAAAGGAAATTGATACTTATGCAAAAGCATCTCAAACCAGATTTCGCTCATCATCAATGACAAATGTGGTGATGAGAATGAAAGTGGAGCTATTTAACCTCACTGAAGTCGTGTGGAGTAAAAAGTACCCTTAATTTATTTTTTTTTTTTTTAATCTTTGTGACATCTAGGATAG
>NW_011109027.1:0-429 GCF_000146605.3 Meleagris gallopavo
GAGCAGCCACAAGTTACAAGTGGGCCGACCACATCCTCTGACAGCAGCTTCACCTTCCATCCCTTCAACCACAAAGTCTTCTTCAAGCAGAGAAGATAATTTGCATCTGAAATTTCAGCCAACTATGAATGTTAATGCTGTTAATGCCAAATCCCACACAACCTACAGCTCCCAACCCTGCAGGGTAACACTGATTAAAAATTAAATTAAAATTATAACTACTTGTTTTTTCAGTGGGCAAAAACTTACCTCTAAAGCTGCCATTCTCACCACCTGGTTACTGTGGTAGAAAAAGTTGGGTAGCACATCAAAGATGGATGTCTCTGACAAAATGAGTTTCTAGAAGAGATTACATGAAGAAGTTAAAATAGAATTTCCTGTCATGCAAACATGATAAGGCAAAAAAAAAAAAACAACCAAAAAACCTAC
>NW_011109028.1:0-947 GCF_000146605.3 Meleagris gallopavo
AAGGCCATAGGACAAGGCAGTTTTACAACAGTCTATAACCAATGGCTGTTAAACAATCCAGCAGTCCTTCTCTGGATACAGAGTCAGCATGCCTCAGTAGCAAAAGAGAAACCTTGCTGCATATTGCAGGGAGTCACCTGAGACATACTAATTGGCCTATGCTTGCAAGCTTGCTAATAATTGTAGGTACAAATTCTGAGTCTAAATAAGGTGGACAGGACTGTAGACTATCTTGACCATCATATTTCTGTCTTTAAAACTGTTAAAATTTGTAGAACTACATCAACAAGGGACTGTATTTACCTGGCTGTAATGCATACTTCAGGTCTGGAGAAACAAAATGGTAGCAGTTTGCATTTGTTTTAATATGGAAGCTTTTACCCTGCTGCAAGATCACAAGTCCAATTGATGTTAATGCAGTTCACAAAGTAACACATGAACATATCTGAACTGTTTTTGATATAGAGTAATTATCTTTGAGATCAATAAGGAAGCCAAATTAAATTTGCTTCCTATGTTTGCAATGATATACGACTCTTTTGACGATTGATCTATTGTAGATATGATCTTTTTTCTATTTAAGATTTTTGGACATTGTTACAAACTTGCCTATTCTCATACACGCTATCCAAAACATGAGTACCACTCTCAGTTATCATTAGTAACCACATAAAAAAAATCTCATGATTATTCCTTTCTCCATTAATTTTCAGTCAAATCTCTCAGAGCCTTTGAACTGTGAGAAAAGTTTCTCATTCCACTTCCACATTCTACATAGAATCTTGTGAGCCCTTCTTTGTCTTATTATTTTTTTACATTTAAAAAGTGAGAATTATGAAGAAATAAAGTTGTGGACAACAGTCAGGTCCAAGTGACTCATTTTTATTAGCGTTTTCTCCTTTCCCCAGAGCATTCTGTCCTACAGTAAAGTTTCATGGAATTCAGTT
>NW_011109029.1:0-423 GCF_000146605.3 Meleagris gallopavo
CTGCAATAAAAGGTTTGTGAACTGCTTTGTGTAAGATGCAAAGTTCAGCTGTAGGCAAACAGTTTTTTAATCTAACTTGTTTCAATAATACTTTTGCCACAACCATTTCAGCATAGTCAAAAAGCCAGATCTACAGAAAGAGCAGTAAATAATCTAAAAAGTTGATTTTACGCTTAAAGAAATCAGAACAGCAGAAAGGTTTCAGTCTCCAGTATCTTTCAGAAATTCTTTCAGAGCTCCAAATGGGACAAGCTGCATACTTAACAGCAGTTCTTATTTTTTCCATATCATAAGCACCCAGGAGAACCTGTTCACAGTTTTGGACTCTTTACCATTTGCTGCTCTAAAAAATGCTGGGCAATTAACTTCTGCAATTTATTCAAGACCTGCAGGTGAGAACCCACATCACAATCCCAAAGTGAA
>NW_011109030.1:0-415 GCF_000146605.3 Meleagris gallopavo
ACAGTGAAATGTCCCCAGGGATGGGGCATCCACCACCTCTCTGGGCTGCCTGTTCCAGTGCCCAGAGTTGCCATCTCCTTTTGCAAGCTATGCTGCTCCCTCAAGTTGTGCCTTTCTGCATTTCAAGTTGAATGTTTTTGTCTATCACCAAAATACCAGCAGAGAGCTGGCAGCTTTCCACCATTTCTGCCTGGAGGCCAACGCCACAGAGATTTCTGGAGACAGGAAAATGAACTGCAAATAAATCTGCCCAGACCTTTCAATTCTGGGCTGAAGTGTGTTCTGTAGGCATGCTTGTTGGCAGCATCTAAGGGAACACACCAGTTACCAGGTGGTCAGCAAAATAGCACAACTGAGAGAGGTTTAAAACAGCTTTTGGCTTCATATCAGCTCCTCCGAAGATGGCAGCCAAACC
>NW_011109031.1:0-397 GCF_000146605.3 Meleagris gallopavo
GAGGATTTTTTCTCAAGAGAGTTTGAATATATGTTGAGAGTGGAAGTACTGGCTCCACTGTTTTTACAGAAAGATGGGATATCACATTAGAGTAAAGGCAGAAGATTTTTAGTGACTTGAAATTACAGCTACAAAAGCATGCATATATGGATGGATACATGTGTACTTTTCTCCATCTAGAGTACATGCAGGAGCTCAGTGCGTGATTGGTCTCCTAAATGATGTTTCTGCCTCTCATCCTTTGCAAAGCGAAAAATTCACTGTGTACCATTTCTGTTTAGGCCAGGTATTATTGGAACATACAGCTGACCATGCTGGTTGTAATAAGCAAGCAGATTTGTACTTCAGAAGTTCAGGTTTTGGACATTATACATACAATTATCTGTCACCTTTTAGC
>NW_011109032.1:0-624 GCF_000146605.3 Meleagris gallopavo
GAGGAAATGGTTTGAAGTTGAGGGAGGGAAGATTTAGGTTGGATGTCAGGGGGAAATTCTTTACAGAGAGAGTGGTGAGGTGCTGGAACAGGCTGCCCAGAGAGGTTGTGGATGCCCCCATCCCTGGAGGTGTTCAAGGCCAGGTTGGATGGGGCCCTGGGCAGCCTGGTCTAGTATTAAATGTGGAGGTTGGTAGCCCTGCATGTGGCAGGGGGGTTGGAGATTCATGATCCTTGAGGTCCCTTCCAACCCTGGCCATTCTGTGATTCTGTGAGGACTCTTAAATGTACCTAGCATTGACATGAGTTACTAAAAGTTCAGGAATCTCTGTCTTGTAGAGAATGAAAACTCTCACCCATGATAAATTATAAATATTGCACTATCTATACAAAAAGGAGTTCTTAATAGTGTCTGCTTATTCAGGACCCACGCAAACCTACAAACAGGCCACAATCAGTTTTTAGTTGAAGACTTCTTTCCTCTGATATTATAGGTACATGCTGGTTCTACTTGTTATATTCTGCAGGTTTTTTTTGACTCACTGTAGACTTCTGCATGTAAAATAAAGGCCAGGAAAGTCAGAAACACTTACTCTCCTTTCCTGAGAAAATGCTTAATAGCCCA
>NW_011109033.1:0-393 GCF_000146605.3 Meleagris gallopavo
AGGAGCTGGCCCCATAGATCTCATGGTTCCTTGGCCCTCATGGTCCCCTCCTTGGCTGAGCACCACATACTTAGAAACAGGCAGGTTGGTGTCCTGGTCCACAGGCTCCCATGGGCAGGCTTTGCTGTGTGACAGCTGCCAAGTGATGGCAGGATGCAGTGGATTCACAGCTGTGTTATTGCTCAGAGCAGTTACTTGCTATGAGTCACCAATTGGGCTGTAGGTGACCCTATGTTCCCCAGGAGCAGGTACATGACTGGGCAGCTTTGCTGGGCAACTGATGCTGCTAACAAAGGAAACAACAAAAGAAAGTACTAAATCTCCCTGTAGCCCAGCTTTAAGACTTATAAGCTTGACAAAATGTGTTAGCATGTAATAGTGGAATCATGTTAG
>NW_011109034.1:0-395 GCF_000146605.3 Meleagris gallopavo
CAGTTTTACAAAGAAAACAAGGTATTGTCTTTCCTCTAGTTTTTGAAGTTTTCAGTACCCTTTTAAGACAGAGATCTTTAAAAATGGTATTTTTCTAGAGGTATTGTCAGAAACGATATATTTTTTATTACATGAAGAGACATGGTCAAATTGTACATTTTTGCACTGGTTTGTAGCTCCTGAGCTAAAGCTGTCACATTCAGTAACTGTTCCAGTATCCACCTCTAGATATAGATGACACTGGTGGGTCTGTAGCATTTCTCACACCCTCTGGAAAATCTGTCCTCTCTGTGAAAGGTTTACAGAAGTTATATCCTTGTTGTCTTTTTCACTGAAGGTGAATGATATTGCTACACTGATGAGGAAATCTCTCCTGACTTGTGAAATACCTTTGC
>NW_011109035.1:0-381 GCF_000146605.3 Meleagris gallopavo
CGTTTGTGAATTACTGACATTAATTAGCACGTAACAAGAGAAAACAGGAACCCAATGTTGATAATAATGTACTCTTGAACAGATGAGCTGCTGAAAAGTCAGGCCCAAGAAGCTACATCTGCAGCATGAAGTCAAACACTTCTTGTGTGTGCATGTCAAACTCTGGAGCTGATTCTGTTCCCCATGAGAACCCAACTGCAGGCAGTGAGATTGTACAAAGAGCCAGGCAGGCACATTTCTTCAGTCAAATGACTCAGTTCTCACTTCCTCAAGTACCTCGTGAGAAAGTACATCATCCCATTTGAGAAGGGAACAAAACAAAACAAAAAAAAAAGAAAAGCAAATGCACAATAGCATATTGGGACAAAAACTACCTATCAG
>NW_011109036.1:0-701 GCF_000146605.3 Meleagris gallopavo
AAACAAATGCTAATGCATCAGTGAAATTTTGACTAAGACAAAAATTCTCAAATCTTGACAACTTTATCTGCAAGTGCTGCCTTTGTTCACAAAGCAGGAATGTGTCAGAAACACATCTTCAGTCCAGAAAAACTCCTCATTACCACTTCATAAGAAAACATACGCACACATTTGAAAGGCTAACCCCAGGAGAAAATCCTCACCTTGAAGAAATTATTTCATGCCTGCACTACATTATCCATTTATCTCACCTGTAACAGTTATGCAGAAGTTAACTTCACAAATTTCTTGTAACCTTTCTGCTATCCAATCAGATGTCAATGAAACAGCAATAACTTCTTTAGGGAATGAAATGAGAGTCATAGCAAACAGCTGGGGGAAATTTTCTGACTAACCTTCTGGCTGGATGTTGGTTTCAGTCCCTTCTCTCCACAGATCAGTCAAAATGCACTTCTGAGTACTGAGTTTTAAACAGTGAGTGATATCGGGAACTAAAATGCTCTCAATGGCAAATGCTGCCTTTGCTTTTCCCTCTTGATCTGGGCTATTGAGCTTTAAAAGCTAGACATAAATAGATGTTCTCTCACACTCTAAAGCATTATAAGTGTTCTGCCTGCCTTTTGGGGCATGTAAAAGTCACCTAATGTATTAAAAGCCTAGTAGTTTCATAAGTAGAAGGATACAAAATGCAGATCAAAGTT
>NW_011109037.1:0-566 GCF_000146605.3 Meleagris gallopavo
TTGCCAGCTGCCAAATCAAGTATTGTTGTACAGTCTCTGCCTTCAGCAACATCCTCAGTGTTCTGGCAGTTGGGACCCTTGGAAGGTCAGGGCAAAACAGACCTCGTGCTGCCTCTGTACTTCAGACTCTCTGCTCTGTAAGTACACTGGATGATCTTGTGGCTATAAGATGGCATTTCCAATTTAAGTAGAGTGTTCTGACTTAAAAATAGCTGGAATTTTCTGGTGATGAAACTTACTATCTGGCTAAAATACACAGGAAAGGAACTTTACTATACATGAAAGGAACTTTAAAGATTTATTAATCTTTATAATCGACAGAAACTTCTCTTTAAGAAATCAGTATATTTCCTGTAGTATATCATAAGTGTACCATAAGTGACAGGCAGCATCTGATAAAATTCATTATTTTCCTGCTGCTTCTAAGAAGAAAGGGTGGAGATGCTTTTGGGTGTTTTGAAATATGTTACGTGTAGAGGTGTACGTTTTCCAGCTTTAAAAAAGATGTGACTGCGACCCAACTGCACTTTAGCTGAAATAAACATTTTGGGGAAAAATTTAGCTGA
>NW_011109038.1:0-456 GCF_000146605.3 Meleagris gallopavo
AAGCAGAAAGTATTGCTTTTGCTTATAAAATTCTTCATCAGAAATAATTTCTGCAAGTAAAAATTTTTATTTTTTGTTTTAGAAATGCTGAGATGAATAGCTTCACCTTTATCAGCAGTTTTCCATGACCAGAACTATTTTCCACATTTATCTGCAAATAGTTTTAACTAACCTGTGCTGACCTTTTTTCTGAATACACTGTGCATCCAGAGCTAATCAGCTGGTCCTGGTGCTACTAGGCTGGAGGTGCAACCACAGCAGGTGACTCCTGCAACAAGGAGAAACTGTTGGGAAAGGGGACTGAGGAGCAACAGATGAATAAGGTGGAGTAGGAAGAACTCTTGCACCTTGCAAAGTTCTTTTCATTCAAATGGGACTCAGGCAACTTGCATGTATTCACCAGCTTGCTGACCAGAAAGAGTTACAGAAAATGAAGCCTGGGGTGAGACAGATGTG
>NW_011109039.1:0-377 GCF_000146605.3 Meleagris gallopavo
CCTTTTTCTTTTTTTCTTTTTTTTGAAGAGAAAAAAGGGGGTAGCTCTTCAATAGCATTTCACTGCCACTATACTTTCAATCGACAGATCAATAGTTTCCTTCATCAAGCTTTTAGCCAAAACACACAGCACATGCAGAAGCCAGAGGAGAGGGAGAGAAAGAAAGAGAGAGATTGATGCTGGTAAGAAAACGTCTGAGATACAAATAAATATAAAAAATGGGGCTACTGCATAATAGTACCTATGTGTAATTTTATAAATCAGGAGACTACAGACCTTCTTTGATTGGTCAGTCACTTTTACATTTTTACGAACAGTAATTTTAAGAAAGAAGCTGAACTCGAAGTACATCTAAAAAGTACATCTACCAGTGATCT
>NW_011109040.1:0-366 GCF_000146605.3 Meleagris gallopavo
ATGAAATTATAAGTCAGGTGTTAGACACACTTATTCTTCAACATTCATCCATAAAAATAATAATTTTAAAACACTTCATAGAAGAGCTACAGAAAACAAATTCGGTATAAATGTCACAGAAAGCACAATTTAGATGGTAATGACAATATAATGATAGTATCCCAGGTGGAATCTGGATAGAAATGAGCCAGAGGACTCTGGGAAGTAGCACAGGCATTTCACAAGGTCATTTTTCCTCACCTAAAAAAACGGCAACCTGGTGTCCAGGGAGAGACATTCCACACCAGGACAGGAGCTGTGCTTATTGAAATGTGTTTGTTTTTTTTTGAAAGTACACTTTGCAGAGACGTTCATGTCCATGCCATG
>NW_011109041.1:0-363 GCF_000146605.3 Meleagris gallopavo
CCCCCTGCCTCCTTGCAAACAGGTGACAGAGGGGAACCAGCAGGCAGATAGTGTTCCTGCTGCCATGAACCCTCTGTCCTCTCCTTCTCCTAGCAACAGTGGTGAAGAATTGGGGGGTGTAGGACAGTGGCAAAAAGAGAGTAACTCTCTCCCAGAAAGGCATCAAGGTGATATCCACCAGACAGTGGTGGACCCTCTGCCCTGCTGTTGCTAAGCAGAGCAAGGCAATTTGAGAGAGGAGAGGGAGTGGAAATGGGTACCGGCTTGGTGAAGTGGGCATCCCCCATCCCGACCATCCTCAGTTCCCCAGGTGCCTCTGCAGAATAGGTTTCACAGAATCACAGAATTGTAGGGGTTGGAAGG
>NW_011109042.1:0-504 GCF_000146605.3 Meleagris gallopavo
CTCACCTTGAAGTTCACTGGGTCCACCCTAAGGATGTAAGCATGCAGCTCGCTTAGTTTGGCCAAAGCACCTCTAATATCATCGATGTTCTTCACAGCTTCCCCAATGGCATTCAGGACCTTGGAGCCATGAGCACGAAGCTGAACTGAGCCTTGGCTGAGATCAAAGTGAGGGAAGTAGGTCTTTGTCTGAGGGTAGCTGGCAAAAAGCCTGGAGGAGAACAAGACAACAAAGTTCAGCATGTGTGAGGACAAGTGCACTGTAAAGCTGCAGAAATACACTCCTTCAGCAATTAGTAGAGCTTTGGAAGCCTGAAGTTTGGAAGCTTGAAACTGTCACTACATTTCCTATATTATACCACAAGCAATTTTGTAAGATCTTCAAACTGCAATAAGCTGAATGAACCAGGGTTGGTATGAGTGGTACTTGGAGTCCCAGCAGGAATATCACGATATTTCAGACTGATTGTAAATAGCATTTAAATAACTTTGAATAACAACAACA
>NW_011109043.1:0-361 GCF_000146605.3 Meleagris gallopavo
AGACAAAGCCACTGTCCTGATTTCTAATTGTATTTCCTATCAGACTTGTCATTAGTGACATCACCTGAATGCCAATGTGCAAGATCACTGTACCTCAGTTCCATGGCACCCCAGCCACTCCAATACAGCCTACATCTGATTTTCTTTGCCACGGTATTACCTGGAACATTCCCAGGACCACAGCTTCGTCTCTGTGCCAGAGTTTCTGGGAATTTAATGCCTGTGGATTTCTAGACAGGATGTGAGTACTCAATAGCAGCTAGAAGGTGCCAGCACTACATCAGAAGTGTGTTAGTATAGCCTCTCTTCTTTCATGCCGGGAATAGTGTTACTGTAAGTCTCTACATTCCACAAAAGCGAA
>NW_011109044.1:0-482 GCF_000146605.3 Meleagris gallopavo
CTGCTGCTGTTATTCTGATCTGCTCCAGCAGCACAGCCTCACCAGGCAGCCCAGCACACAGCAAGCAAGGGTGGATGTCAAGTGGATTCATTTCGTAGGCCGCTATGAGCACACCACACCCTAGCTGGAGCACTTGGCTTAGGAGGCACAGAGAAAGGGAGATAGCACATCTGCCTCAGACAAGTGGAGCGTTATGCCGGATCAGGAGTACAACTGGGGAGAAAGCAATGGTATCCCCTTTCCCTATTAAATTCCAGAGTGTCACAGCCCACAGACTAACTAGTGCTCAGAGAGCAGTGCTGGTGGGACAGGCTGATCACAAGGAACTCAAGGCACATTGCTGAGCATGGCTCACCTGTTGCTATGCATGTATGCACATGCATTAGACTGCGTGGAGAATAAATAAACTCCTTCCAGTTTGCTCTCTCAAAAGTATAAGGATAATTGCAGAACAACAAAACAGCAGCGTCACAGTCATTTAC
>NW_011109045.1:0-444 GCF_000146605.3 Meleagris gallopavo
ATTTAACCACTCATTTATCCACACGAGGACTTACTGACCAGGCTCTCAGTCCAGGGTTTCCATAAGCTTTTGGTGTGTCTCGTCAAAACCATTTTAAACAGAAGGCATGTAGATTCTTTTAGATCCTCTGGATGGCATTGCCCTTAGGTTATCAGCTGCACAGCCAAGTTAGTGATAACTGGATCGTGGAAGTGTTCCTGCTTGGAAATATACAGCTCGTAGAACAGCAGGAACACATCCCAGTGCAATTTTTACATATTGCACCAATCCCTCTAGAGCATATTATTTTCTATGACACCTGACTGATGAATACACTGTAATCACACCAGAATAATCAGTGTGAGACAGAACTTACAGATAGGCAGGTCTACCTCAGCTGTGACACTCTCCCTCCCCAACAGGTGCTGTGTCTGAAGTCTTCACCAGCGAGTGCCTGATCAGAAC
>NW_011109046.1:0-487 GCF_000146605.3 Meleagris gallopavo
AAGGAACAGAGGCATAAGCCCATATCCAGAGGAAGAACACAAGAGATGTATATTCAAGCACCTTTCTACCATGCAGAGGGCTGCATCAGAGCTGCAGGGAGGAGCACTGAACATCACTACCTGTCACCAATTCCCTGAGCAGACACCTTTAATTTCACTGCAAGACCATGAATGTCAGCAAGTTTGCAGACAAATGCATAGGGAGCAGCAAACATTTCTGCAACTGAAACTGTATTTCATTGTTTCACACAGCATCTTTAGCAATGACAACAACTGTTTTCCCTTGTAAGTTAATTAGGCTTCCATTTGTCATTAATGACTGCTCACTTAAATATCACAAAGGAACTGCCTGGTGCACTTATTAATAATTGAAAACTTTGGAGAAATCTGTGAAATATTTTCTGTCAAAGCTGATAATTTCTAACATATTATTCTTCCCAAATAATTTTTCTTTTTGTTCTTCTTGGATAATAAGACATATTAAATA
>NW_011109047.1:0-328 GCF_000146605.3 Meleagris gallopavo
CACATCACCCAGAACGTGCAGCCTTCCACTGGATGACAGCCTTCACATCCCGCACCATAAATGGTGCACGGGTAACAGCACAGGAAATCAGCTTGCATTTTTAAATTACAAATGTGTTTTGATATCTAGTAGCAAAAATCTCTGCTTAGTTGGTTCTCCAGTGGTGTTCTTTTCCTTTTTATCTTTTACTGTCCCAGGCCGCTTCCCCTAGCTAAACTTTCCTTCCACACTTTCAGTCCCCAATATGCCTCCTTTCCTGACATTCCTCAGTACACCCCATTCTCCTCACAGTGGTTCTCATGAGAGTGCACGTTCATTTGAAATGGTA
>NW_011109048.1:0-486 GCF_000146605.3 Meleagris gallopavo
CTTACCCGTCTCATATCAGGATCACTGGTGTTGACAACTTTAGGCAAAAGCACAAATATCAGTAGTGGAAGAACCATCATCACAACCTATACAAACACACACACAGAGGAAAAAAACAAGTATTTATTCAGCTTATGTGACACTAAGATATTTTTATACATCCTGCCATCAAGATTTTAATTAAAATACCAAGTTCTAGAACAACTGTTTTCTGAGTCAGTAACCCCGTATCAGAAATCCAATTCTTAGGACAGAAACCAGGAGTTCCACATAACTGATTTCAAACTTGGACCATTCGAGTACATGTTTGCCTTTCAACTGTTACAATCTTGCAAAGTGTTCCTCTCTGCCTTAGAAGAACACCATGTTGTCAAAGCAACGAGGCTATGCAATATTTTCAGACAAAACACGTTTAACAGAGTTGCTATGCAGGGAATGAAAAAACAGACAAACAAAAAAGCAACCAAGGCAAAACAAACAAACAAA
>NW_011109049.1:0-591 GCF_000146605.3 Meleagris gallopavo
TTTTGTAAAAAATGGTTTTGCTCTTAGCACCAAACAAAATTTGCAGACATTTCTTTTTCAAATACAGAAATAATGCAGACCAAAGAGGAATTAATTTACAACATCACCAGTCTGAATAACTATAGCTACAGTAAATGGATATTTAATATTTGACAGCCACAAATTAATACAGTTATGAATTGATTAAAAAAATGGCTAACACCTGTTAAAGTTGCTGTACACAGCGCTCTACTCTTTTGCTAAGATATTTTAGAATGTGGGAAAAACCTAAGAGATCAGCAGAGTTCAGACGTCAAACATATAGTAATGCCTCTCAAAGAAAAGGAATATAATTACAGTTTATCAATAAAGATTTCTCTTCAAACGTTTGGAATTTAAAAAGAGAATTTCCTACTGCAAGTGCCTGAAGAGCATATGACAGCAATCCTACTGTTCCGCTTAATGAGACTGTCAGTGCAGAATATTAAGTAGTTTGATTTAAGCATCTTAAATATGATTTAGATCTAAAATGTTAATGGGAAGGAAGAATTTGGAAAATGTAACAAAGGACACTTTTCCCATATAAAACATTTTATATCTATCATACGCTAT
>NW_011109050.1:0-322 GCF_000146605.3 Meleagris gallopavo
TAGTGTACATAAATTATAAAAATTAAAACCTCTCATTTTTTGCAGCTTGGCCTCTTTGTAGTGTTGTAAGCATCCAGCCCAAGTCTTGGAGCAACTTTCTTTTCTGAGAGAAGGACATAGACACCAGTCCCCCTGTTGTCATTGTTTGAGCAATTAAAATTGAGTTGGGCTGCAGGAGGCTCTTCTTTGCCACAAAGCTACCCAGGGCCAGTAACTGGTATCTCCATGAAAAATAGGGACTGGATGAAGAAGGGATGAGCAAAACAAGTGCTGCAACCTATTTCAAGAAGAATTTGTCCAGCGCAATACACCCTGAAGATAA
>NW_011109051.1:0-502 GCF_000146605.3 Meleagris gallopavo
CAGGTGGTGTAGCTCAGGCCAGGACCATGGGCTAAGGACCATGAGGCAAAGAGGGAGACACCTCTGACAAGGCTTGGATATAAAGAAAAAAAAATTATGAGTGGTGAGGTACTGGCAGATGTTGCCCAGAGAGGTGGTGGATGCTCCGTCCCTGGAGTCATTCAGGGTCAGGCTGAGCAATGTGATTGAGCTGTGCCATGTCCCTGGAGTTGGACTAGCTCCCCTTCCAACTCAAGCAATTCCAATTCACTGTATCCAAAGGGAGCCCAGCTGCTCAACCCCCCTACTCTGCATTTCCAACAGCTCTCTTGTCCAATTTGTGCTTCCTAGTGCCCTCAACAGCCATCCCTACTATACTCAAATCCATTTTTTCCAATCAGAGTAGGATCCTGCCAACTACACTAGATGTTCCAGGAGAAAAAGGCAGTGGGATAGTATAGTGCACCCCTTGGCTGAAGTTAGGAAGAATACTTCAAATACTTCTTAGCCACAGCAGGAAAAA
>NW_011109052.1:0-314 GCF_000146605.3 Meleagris gallopavo
CTGCAGCCTCCCCACCCATGGGCGGGTGCCTGAAGGCTGTGGAGTTTCACATGAAGCCACGTGAGGCGAGCTGTTGTCTACAGCATCTCCACACATTTTAGTCCCAGCATGGTGGTGCTCATTTGGGGCAGAACCTCTCAATGTGTCTGCAGTGAGCCTTCTCCAGCTAACTCTCTGCTGGGGCTGGTTCTCCAGGTACAGGGGCTGGGATCTCCCCCAGGGCCACACTGAAGGGCATCAGCCAGCATTAACCACTGCAGCATAGGCCTCTCTAGCTGCAACAAATCTTGCCAAGCCCAATATATTTCCAGTAC
>NW_011109053.1:0-306 GCF_000146605.3 Meleagris gallopavo
TGCTGGCCACACTCTTTGTAACATGCCCCAGGATACCATTGGCCTTCATGGCCACAAGGGCACACTGCTAGCTCATGGCCAATCTGCTGTCCACCAGGACACCAAGGTTCTTCTCTGCAGAGTTCCTTTCCAGCAGATCAGCCTCTAACTTGGTCTGATGCATGTTAGAGTGACAAATGAGAAACACAAAGTCATTACAGTCGTTAAAAACAAGTGGATGATGTCTCTATCCCCATGACAGTCCATCTGTCTTTGGTGTGTTTAGAGACACTTTCTAATTTTATGAAGAAAAACCTGGAAGTAAAA
>NW_011109054.1:0-303 GCF_000146605.3 Meleagris gallopavo
CCTGCCAAGCCTCATTTTCTGTGCTGAGACTTCCCGCATATGGGCTATGAGCTCGTTCTGGGCCTCCCTGCTATACCTGCTTGCAGACCCTGTTTTGCTTTATAACTTTGCTCAGTCCTTATTTGCTATTCCCTCCTTTCCTTCTTCCTGGCTCCCTTTTTGTTATTTCTTCTTCTCACGTTTCCTCCCTCTACCGCTCTTTGCACCTCTCCTCTCTCTCTCTCTCCTACCCAACTCCCAGTTCATGTACCCGGATCTCTGTCCTGCGCTGGCTTCCTCTCCATCCTCCATCTCCCTCTGCTC
>NW_011109055.1:0-302 GCF_000146605.3 Meleagris gallopavo
AAAATCCACAAGAAATAAAGAGTATATATGTGTGTATATACATATACACACACACACACACACATATATATATATACATACATACATATATTCCTTGCATTAGTGGCTCTATTGGGTCTACATGCTCATCCAATCTTCAAGTGCTAGGATGGATATAGAGGTCTGCAAAAAGAGATGGCTCTAACCAAACCCATACCAGATTTAATCTTCATTTCAGGTGCTGATGTGGATTGCAAGAGCCTGAGTGCTAAGAGCATATTTCCAATGTATGGAAACAACTATGCGGTGTGGTCTCAAGCACA
>NW_011109056.1:0-342 GCF_000146605.3 Meleagris gallopavo
CATTGAATTTCTGGACATGACTGAAGACTCCCAGGATTTTTGATGGAGATATAACACCTAGCTCTCTTCTATCTGTTCCTCCATTCTCTGCCATTCTCTGCAGCATAAAGAACCTTCTCTCCCATATTACTTGCCTTATAATCTCACTGAGGCAAATAAATAAGAATACATAAATAAAATAAATACCATCTTTTAGTTAAAAATTAGCATAAACAGTGCTAATCTATGTAATTAGGAAAACAGTTCTATCAAGTCAGTAACTTCCAGTAAGACAGGTTAATGTGTATCCAGGGATTTTGTCTTTTTCCTCTGGCTGAGCTGTATCTGGAAACTGACATTTAT
>NW_011109057.1:0-446 GCF_000146605.3 Meleagris gallopavo
AGGAGAGATCCTGTCCCCAGGTCATAGTCCGATCGCCAGCTCAGATCCTCAATACCAATGGTTCATTTCCTGCAGCTCCCCCAGCACAGCCTCCAGACCAGGGCTGACCTTCGTGTGTAGCATCATGCCTTTGGAGGGGATGCTTACCTCTCCTTCTTCTCTCCAATTCCTGCCCTCCCTCTGTCCCTCCGTCCCTCCCTCCCTCCCTCCCTTCCTTTCTCCTCGCAGATCATCATTGAATTCCTGGGAGACAAATTCCTGGTGAAACTACCAGATGGGCATGAAGTGGAGTTCCCCAACCGGCATGGCTATGACAAGATCAGCTACTTGAACATTCATGGAGGATTCAAAGTCACCTCCTTCAAGGTGGAGTGATGAGTTCCACTTCCTAGTGCTAATAAAAACCCAGCTGGGATTGCTTGCTTCAGCTGCTCTGGCTTCTGTGA
>NW_011109058.1:0-664 GCF_000146605.3 Meleagris gallopavo
CAATTCTCCACTTCATCCTAAAGATGACTTAAGTACCAGATGTTTTAAGGCTCACATATTCTTCAACACTGTCAACGTGGAGTTGTTCTAACTTAGCCCATCTACAAGATGAGCTGTGTTGTGTACCAGTGTTTGACTAAAAACACTGAATTTGTGTAGATTATAACAGAATTGACAAATAAAATAAAAATCATCAGCTGTAATTCATAGAACAGAAGAATGAAAATCCTAGATGTTTTCTGAAATAGTTAAAGAAAGCATGGCTGCACAGCTCTGGACGTGGAAGAGAGTACACTGCCATAATTTACTGTAATCAGAAATACAGTTGCATTAATTTATTACAGAAGATTACGTATAGTTCATATATATGATAGAACACAATAGTTAACAAGGTCACACAAATATATTTTTCAGATCTGTATCTCAAGGACTGCATGTTATGAAACAATAAAGGTGTCCTGTCTTTGCTACATAATTAGTCAGGAAAACAGCTCTACTATGAAGTCAATCCTATTTCAATGCCCAAAAGCCCTCTTATGCCGTTTCCTTCCTTTAAAAAGATGGTATTCAGGGAAGGTAAGTGGAATCTGTCTCCGTTACTTTACTGGAATTTATTGTTTATGCAAGCAGGAAGCTCCAGCCTTTCCTGTTTCCATACCAAAAA
>NW_011109059.1:0-376 GCF_000146605.3 Meleagris gallopavo
AGCTAAGGGCTCTGTGCGTAGCTGACATGTCAGTATCTCAGCTTTTATTCTGTACTAAGAGTGCTTGAAGCCTCTCCCATTGTAGAAAGGTGAAAGAAAGTTCTCCAAAAGAGAAGAGCCAAGAAGGAACAGAGTAAGAGATTCCTGGAACATTTCCTGCTGAAAGATGATCAGGGAAGAACACCAGCTGACCTGAGTAGAGAGCTTCTTCTGGAACCTGGGAAGAAAAATAGTTTATGGCCTTTGGAAGAAGAGGCAGACAACTCAGGAGGGCTACAAAGGTGTGAGGTTATGCAAGAAGAAAATTAGAAGGGTCAAAGCCCAGCTTGATTTTAGTGTGGCTACTGCACTAAAAGACAATAAAATATATTTTTAT
>NW_011109060.1:0-343 GCF_000146605.3 Meleagris gallopavo
ATATATCTAGTTGGGTTTTGAAGCCTGGTTGCTCGTAGCATGGGAAGATGCACTAGCCTATGTGATGTTGTTTGTGATAATGTAATGCCTGGGCCTCTGCATTGGTAGGCACATAATTTACTTGGCTAAGACTCATGCTTAGACATAAATTGGTGGAGGGGATGTATGCTGTGTCACTTGAGATTTGAAGATGTAATTATAACAGGCAGGTGTATGTGGCATTTTAGTGGCCAAAGGAAGAATTTAGCTTCATTTGCCAAATGGTGGCAGCTGTGAAAGGCCAGCAACAGCCACAGGTTGGTGTACGATGATTTAGGAGCTGTAAGCCACAAGCTGGGGAGGA
>NW_011109061.1:0-871 GCF_000146605.3 Meleagris gallopavo
TAACCAATCTGTATGAGCTACCTGTTAAGTCTTTGATTTAACGGCTGTCAGTCAGACAGGGGCTTGCTGGTATCTCTTGCTCCTTGACACAGGCTTATTCTTCTTCTTGTCAAATCACACTCTTTTGATTTTTAAGGTCTTTATTCCCCTCTGTATCTATGATTTTTGAGATATTAACTTGTATAAGGGCTGCTCTGAAAGTAATGCTTCCTATTTTATTATACTGGCCCACGAAGTCAGAGGCAGATGTTGATGGCATGGCAGTAGACGCTGAACCTTCTTGTCAGTATTCTCTTACATTTTGTTGCCATGTGACAGATGGCAGCAGAGGGGCAGTCTCACACAATGGGATCTGGCAGTGAATCATAGAATAGAATGACTTGTGTTGGAAGGGACCTCAAGGATCATCAAGCTCCAACCTCCCTTTTGCAAGCAGGATCACCAGCCTCCATATCTAATACTAGACCAGGAAGTGAGTATGAAACTAAGGTACGTCATCAAATTCTTCCATTTGAAAAAAGTGGTACCCACTGGTGTTCATCGATGCTAGCTGAATGTTTATGGAGACCAAACAGTAGATGTGAGCACACTGAGGCAGTAGGTGATACGTATGGTAATGGTGGGTCACTTCTGCAGATGCAGATGTGTACAAGTGCAGCATCCAGGCTCTTGTTCATCGTTGGTAAAAATGCATAGCTAAAAGTAGTGACTCTGTTGAAAAGCAGCGTTTTGTAGCTGTGAATTTACTCTATCAAATAGTGTCATTGCGCTCTTTTTTATCTGTTGTAGTTTCCAGGGTAATAATAGGAAATGTTACTTTCAGAGCAACCTACTTAAATTGTATAATTGCTTCTAAAATGGTCTATCCAAA
>NW_011109062.1:0-590 GCF_000146605.3 Meleagris gallopavo
CATGCTGCCTCCTCCTCCCAAGCAGAACAAGGCAGCATCCTCTTGGTGGCCACCTGCCTCACTTCCCCTCCACTTCTCTCTTTCTAAGCAAGAGCTGAAGAGCAACTACCCCAAAGCACACGTGGAAGCCTTGGGATGAGGCACCCCATTTCAGATCGGGGGTGTCTAGCTCAGATTTGGGATGGTTCCAAGGAATGTGGGGCAGTGCTGTGGCAGCTCTGTGTGCCCCAGGCATGGGCAGCTGCCAGCACGGCTCCCACTGCCAGGAGCTGCCTGCGAGCACGGCTTTGGGTCCTCCAGCAATAACACCCCAGAGGAGGCTGTGATGGTTTTGTCTCAATCTCATGGCTGTCACAGCACAAACAAGCCAAGCTATGATGCCTCCTCCCTTCCCAAGCGACGTTGAAGTGAAATAAATCAGCAAAAGCCGTATAAATGAATGTCACAGAAGCAAAACAACACATCTCCCACTCCACTGCCATGCCTTTGAGCGTGCAGTGATGCTGAGCAGCTTGGTGTCTGCAAACATTTTGCAGAGCCAGTGTGGGGTGAGACCACACAGCAAAGGTGACAGAGATGGGGACAGAGCT
>NW_011109063.1:0-379 GCF_000146605.3 Meleagris gallopavo
AAAACCACTGTTAAGTTGATGAACTTTGGGTCCCCTCTCCTCCATTCATCCTCTCTCAACCTCCTTTCATGTGTACTTTTGGATCTTAACTTTAGCCTTAAATCTTACTTTAGCCTCTTAACTTGGATAGGAAATACAGCAGTAAGCGTGATGCTCCCCCACTAGGCATGGAAAATAACACTTTTCTACAACCAATAGCCCAGACATTGACCAGGAGGAGAAAATCTTTCAAGAAATCCTTCCTTAAGACCTTGCCACCCTTCTGCTTTTCTCTCCCCTCTCACAGATGGATGGAGGTGATCCGAAGTGCCACCAGCTCGGCCCTGCGCACACGTGCCCTGAGCCACCGGGAGCCCCACACCTACTGAATGCCACGGCA
>NW_011109064.1:0-644 GCF_000146605.3 Meleagris gallopavo
TCCTTTAAAACATCCTGTCAAATCTGGGTCAACTAAGTACATTTCTGCAGGCCAAGTTTGGGAGTAGTATTTTAATACTTGAACAATAATTGTTTTGTCAGGAATGGTGAACCTGCTTCTCCTTCTCATTTGACTTCTCATGAATGCATTTTGAGACTTGGTAATGTCCTATCCCACTGGCATTAACACTTAATTTTGATGCTGATAAGGGAAGTCTGAAAGAAACTGTGCTGCAGTTTAGTGTGCTGCCTTCAGTGATTCCAAATATCTTTTTTTTTGCTGTTGTTCTCCTTGAGTGTAGTGACTATGGAAGGCTTTTCACAAAATTGTAGGGGTTGGAAGGGGCCTCTAGAGGTCACTGAGTCCAACCACCTTCTGTGAACTTTTGCCTTAGGTGGTCAGCAAACCAATTCTTAAAGAACCTTATGATAAGGTAGGAAATGGGGGTTCTCACATTGATGAATTGTCGATTTTGTGTGTGTGGCTGTAAAGCTAGGTATTTTTTTTAAACTCTTAAGAAATCAATTTTCAAGTAAGAATATAGTTGCTATAACAACGTGCTCTGAGGGGCAGGATTCAACACCTGTGGATCTTTCAGGATCTATTTGTCTATATTTTTGTATGAGGACTTGGGGTGGGGGGTA
>NW_011109065.1:0-1018 GCF_000146605.3 Meleagris gallopavo
AATAGAGAGGATGAGGTGCCTGCATGCCATAAAGCCCGCAGGCTGCCTTGCTTCACCTGCAGTTGCCTCAGTGCTGTCCTTATGCCTGTGAGCAAGCCGATGGGCTGCAGTGTGTTTTATGTCCCTATTAACTCCTCTCCAATGCCAGAGTGAGAATACACGATGTCTGGGTTTCCCTGCAGTCAAACTTAATATCCTGATAAATGGGGAATTGTTCTGAATAGCTGCAGTGTGGGTAGGGGGGGTTCAGCAGGAACACTTCCCGCACGGCAGTGCGCATGAGGCAGCATCTGACTCAGAGATGTTCCCTTTGTGTCTGTGTGGTTGGTTTGGTTTATCAGAGTAAGGTAAATGTACTTTGTGTAATTCTGATGTGGTGTGGCTTAAATTAGTGGGAGGTTGTGACGGGAACTCAAGATGTATAAATATGAATGATTCTATAGCTTAAAAAAAAAAGGGATGGTGAAAACTGATCGGATTTCATAAAAAGAGTACTCAGCCTTCTGAGTGCTATGTGAAAATACGAGAAATAGATGAAAGAAATAATCACGAGTACATGAAATGCATGCTAGTTCTTAGCTGCTATAAATATTCATTGTTTCAGGGGAGTCTGTACGACCTCAGCCGGGGCGTTGGCTATATGTCACTGACATATTTCTCTCTGCATGGAGAAGAAAGGAGGTGGCTGCAGCAGCCCTTTGTTTGCAGAGCTGAAGCCAGAGAGGCACCTGGCTCGGACAGGAGAGGCAGAGTGCCCGTCTCTGAAGGTCGTGTAAGCACACAATCATCAGCAGGCCACAGACACACAGCCACATAAGTGTGTGGTGACCTGTGAGCATGGGCATGCTTTGCAGGAGCAAGGAGTCCTTGGGGGAAGCACTGCCAGGCTCACCACTCTGCTAGGGGTAAAAGTGCAGCTGGCTGAAATCGAGCCCAGGTCCTCACCAAACACAGATGTAGGTGTTGTCAGTGCTATGGCAGCACCTGGAAGGCTCCTCCAACTTTGGCTCAGATTGCA
>NW_011109066.1:0-466 GCF_000146605.3 Meleagris gallopavo
GAGAGCACAAAGATTTAAGGTAAGTCAAATGGAAGGAGCTCCCAAACAAGCATCATATCTTACCATTTGAGATGAGTCTGCTCCATTCATTCTTCATTTTGCCTTACTCCTGGTTAATTTACTGCAGCAATAGCCCATTGAAAACAAAAGGAGCAGTTCTTTATTTAAGGCCTAAGGGGAGAAAGCTCATATTTAATCTGAGTCTCAAATGTTATATCAGATATTTCAGTGTCTATCATTTATCTGTATTTTTCTAAGTTTCTACAGAGTGACAGGCTAGAAGCACAGAGTGGTATCTCTGTAAGCTCTCTCTGGGGCAAGGTGTTTGCCTTCATAGAATCACAGAACTCTAGCTTATGTTGAGAGTATGCAGATGTTAAAGGATCCTTAACTTTCTTCTTCCTTGCAACGCTCCTCAGTATTGATGTTTTAAGGACAAATCTTTTCCTACTGAAATCAATGGCAG
>NW_011109067.1:0-605 GCF_000146605.3 Meleagris gallopavo
AAGTAAAATAAAAGGATGTATAGTATGATATAAAGTTTTCTAGGACAAGGTATTCCCCAAATTATCTGAAAACAATGCTAGAATAAAAACTAACCCTCAAGAAAAAGACAAGATTATGATTTGTGGCTTTCAGTCTCAAAACAAATTAAAAGCACTATACCAGCTGCTTAGAATAGTTTGCATACTTTTTAGAATTGAATAGAAAAACCTTGGGAGGTAAGGAGTGGAAAATGTATAATTAAATAAGTAGTTGATAACAGCAAAAAATCTTTTTTGTTTGTTATATTCTTTCACAAAGTATGTCTGGAAGGCTTTTCATACAGGAATCATGACTGTATTGAAGTTTTCTGCAGTCTGCAAAACTTCTAGAGAGTGGTATATTCCTGAAAATTTTCACTTCTGCAAGGTCATGCAAGTTATGTTCGTTACGTCTTCTATTCCTGGTTTCAAATGCTTTTTATGGTCAAACTTGCTGATCGATCACCTTTTCTATACAGGTTCACTGAACCATAGGGTGACGTTTTACTGGTCAAATTTGATCCTTATACTTAACAGTGTAGTGATGAAAATGAGTTCCCTGTTCAGCTCTGGAAAGCTGAATACAA
>NW_011109068.1:0-347 GCF_000146605.3 Meleagris gallopavo
AGTGGGTGCCTTGAGCCTTTATTTGCAGTTCCCCTCAACAGGATGAACTCCCTCCTTCATTGTTGTGGACCGAAAAAAAACCCAGAGCAAAACTCAGCATGGCAAGGAGGTGTTTTTGCCTCTTTACTTAATTCAAAGACTCAGCAAGGCCAGAATCTAAGGTACAAACAACTGTCTGCACAGCATGCTTCCGGAGAACACCAGCAGCAGAAGGTTAAATACAGAGATTTGGACAGAAGAACCAAGCAGATTTGGCTGCAAGCTGTGGAACATGCAGTCCCTGCCCATGCAACTGCCTTTTGATCACTTTGGTCAGATATCTAGGTTGACTATTTTGCAGATGCCAA
>NW_011109069.1:0-612 GCF_000146605.3 Meleagris gallopavo
CTATGGGATTCAATTTTTCTAAATTCTTCTAAAGATAAAAATTTTCATACTAGTGCTTAGCCTCAGGGTGGCATTTTTAAGGCTTTAGATGTAACATCCTTTTTAGAGATTAGCACAAAGTAGATAACTATCAAATTTATGACAACTATTGTACCATCTTTTTTTAAAAAGAGCCTTGAAGAGCTAACAAGAAACTTCTGAAACGTCCTTATTTTCTGTTAAAAAGCGATCATTTTAAACTCAATCTTTATTTAGTATAAACATTAACAACTATAATTGAGTCTTGCTGTAAAACGTAAGCAGGATACATTTCAGCAATAGGTTCTGTTAGCAGAATTTTGTTCTAGCTTATGTGACCCAAATTCCTTTCCATCAAACTGGTCAGTTGCATTATCTATATTTAAAAGTTCTAAAAATTTCCCAAGTTTTATTTCCATAAATAGTTATCATACTTCCCATTCCACTGAATTATTGAAGTTTTCACTGCGCTGACTGCGAATGCATATTTGATAATGGGATAACTGCATTAAAATTGAATATATCTGGAAACATGCTATAAGAAGAGAAAAAGGATAAGGTGCCAGTACTGTTTAATCATACCCTACTTGTGGT
>NW_011109070.1:0-394 GCF_000146605.3 Meleagris gallopavo
AAGGATATAGCAGAAGTCAGTCCTAGAATCACACTTGCTCTAATGTCAGATCCCTCATTGCACACTCTCCTTCTCCCTGCTTTTGGAGATCAACAAGCCCAGGTCACTAGAAGAGAGACCGAATCATTCTCTGGAGGCACTTCATCATCCAATATAAAAAAAAGACAAAGATAACAGTACTCAAAATCATTAAAAATTGTTGTAATTCAGAAGACAACAGCTCCAAATACCAAGTTAACTTTTGGCCCCAGAGATCCTGTCTCTTCTAATCATTAGTTTTCCTAAGTTCATAAGTTTTCAGGGAATCCACAAATGTGTTGTTGCACTCCTGAAGTCATTTAAAAAACCTACTTCATTTGCAGCTAGACTTCAGCCTAGACTCCGTTAATTCAGA
>NW_011109071.1:0-593 GCF_000146605.3 Meleagris gallopavo
TCTGGTAGTCCTGGTGGGCACCAAGCTGAATACAAGCCAAGAAATGTACCCTTGTCATGAAGAAGGCTAAGAACTTGTGGATGCTCCATCTCTAGCAGCACTCAGGGCCAGATTGAACGGGGCCCTGGGCAGATTGATCTAGTGGTTGGCAACCCTGCCCATGGCAGGGAGTTGGAACTGGCTGGGCTTTGAGGTCCCTTCCAACCTAAGCCATTCTATGATTCTTTGATTCTGTGATCCTAGGCTGCACTGGGCAAAGCATCAACAGCAGTCAAGAGAAGTGATCCTTTCTCTCTGCTAATCAGCAGTGAGACCACGCCTGGACTACTGAGTCTAATTCTAGACATGTAGTACAAGTGAGACATGGACATGCAGGAAAGAATCCAATAGAGAGTCACAAAGATGATGAAGGAACTGGAACATCTTTCCTATGAAGTGCTGCGGCAGCTAAAGCTGAAGAAGTGAAGCCTCGAGGGGGCTCTCAACAACGCGTACAAATACCCGAAGGGAGGATGTAACGAAGACAGAGCTGCTCTGTTTTCAGCGGTGCCCGGAGAAAAGAAAGGAGGCAATGGGCACAAACTGGAGCGCAG
>NW_011109072.1:0-389 GCF_000146605.3 Meleagris gallopavo
CTTGTTAAGGCTTATTGAAAAAGAAATAAATGGATTAATGTATCTGCTTTGCATTTTGGAAGGTGGATCTAACGGTGGTATCGTTTAGCAGTAAGGGATAATATAAATGTTTATTCTTTAATGGGGAAGATCCATTTATTATGATGTGAACTAATCATACAGATGGATTTTGTTGTGATTTTTCTTATGTATGAGTGTTTTATAGTAACGGTACTCTGCTTTTTTCTGTATTAGGATACCTTTAAAACTGCAGCACTTCACACTGAAGTGATCCTGGAAATGAGTTGATTTTTTTCTTCTAAGAATGACACAGTTTCCCTTCTATCATTTATTCATTCAGTTTGTAAAGAAGTGTAGATTAGTTTTTCAGATTAGGAACAACACAAAAG
>NW_011109073.1:0-751 GCF_000146605.3 Meleagris gallopavo
AACATTCCGCAGTGAAGTTGTGAAGGAATAACAAAGTGAAAGCCCTCCCCGAGGCATTTGGCATCCTCCTGCGTGCTTCTGGCTGAGATCTTAGAGCACAGATGTTATCAGCCAAGAAAAACGGTGGGCAGTGCGGCTGGTCAAGGAAAACGAAACCCACTGTGGCTGATGGAGCCAGACTGCGTGCAGATTTCAAGGATGTGAACACGTCAGGTCCCCACACTCCTTTCCCTGAATCAACCCACGCACCCCACGACCACAGGCCATACTCTCACCTCTGCAACAATTTACGCCCTGCGGAAAGAGAGCGCAGCACCTCCTGCCCCCATTCCTGCCTGCTTTCAGGATAGGAGACACAGAACAGCTGGTGGTGTTTGCTCTGCAGGGTTCCCAGGAGGGCTAACACGTCTCTTTTCTGCCTTTTTTGGGGTAATGCCACAGCACTGCATTTTTGTATCAGCAAATGGGTTCTGGAGGACCTGCACTTAAGCAGATGGACAACCTTAACTTTTCTGAGACACGTTACCTTTGGGAAGGGTAGGTGCACACAGGGTACCGTGCTCTACAGCTGCTCAGCGCATTTCTTTAGGAAAGAGATGAGCTGCTAGACTAAAATCCCTCTCCAAATCCCTGCCTCTGAGATTCCTGTATTTTCTGTATGCTTGTCTCTTTTTTCTTTTTTTTTTCTTGACAGCTATATTTCACAGGGGAAAAAAAAAAAAAGACTACTTGTCCTATGACACCGAATGAT
>NW_011109074.1:0-312 GCF_000146605.3 Meleagris gallopavo
GCTCAGGCTGCCCAGAGATCCCATCCAAGGCCTTGAGCACCTCCGGGCATGGGGCACCTACAGTTCTGGGCAACAGTGCCAGCACTGCCCCTGGGTAAAGCATTTCCCCCTCTCATCTGATCTAAATCTTCCCTCTTTCGGTTTAAAACGGGGCTTCTGCCATGGTGCTCTGCTTTGGGCAGGAGCTGAAGGGATTGCACTGAACACACGGTCCCTGGGCATGTGTGTCCATGTATCATACGTGTATGACCTCTGGGAGCCATGGGTCCAGCAGGGACACACTTCCTGGCTTTATTCCTTTCTGTATCTTCG
>NW_011109075.1:0-501 GCF_000146605.3 Meleagris gallopavo
CTGCAGCTTTCCAGTTAAGTGTTAACTTTGCCTGTTCAAGGCTCAAATGGTACACAAACCTGATGTCCCTTAATCTGGAATATGCTTTTGTTTGTTTTTTTCATTCCTGTTTAATGATTTTTTTTTAAATGCAAATATGTAATAGGATAGCGATTCAAAAATTTGTATAATAAATTCATGCCTTTTCCATTGCCATTCTGGAAAATAAAGTGAGCTAGGGAAGTCTGTTCTGTGTAAAGAGAGTCGGAATGTTTTATCATTACCTCAGTAAGGAAAGGGAATCCTCTTAAAAGCTCAGTTTTGTTAGGGGAAGATTCAGAGATTCACTGTGAGCACATTTCAGATACATTCTACAAGTAGTTGTACTTGAATAATTCAGAAAATACTGCAGGAAAAAAATGAATGTAACACAAATCCCAAAGCAGAGGACACTGCAGGCAGAAGTAACTTAAGTTTGTAATTGGGAGAGGCATTTAGTGTGAAGTGTTGATCTGGGTAAAC
>NW_011109076.1:0-314 GCF_000146605.3 Meleagris gallopavo
AGCTTTCTGGAGTGTCAGAGCAACAAGGGCTCATGCTGACCTCCATCACCACGGGAGAATGGAGCAGGGGCTGTGGAAGCAGATCCCATCCCAGCCATCCCAGACATTCTGGCAGGCTGCAGTAAACCACCCATGTGGGTGGAGCTGCTGCAGTCCTAGCTCTGCAACCCCAGGAACAACACGGGCTAGGACACAGCTCAACTGCCCCCATCTCTCTCTAGACCCACGTATAGGGATGCTCCTCACCCGCACTCAGCTGGTGGTTTTGCTGCATCACTCTACCTGTACACTCACAGGAGATCTCTGCCATTGCT
>NW_011109077.1:0-305 GCF_000146605.3 Meleagris gallopavo
AAAAAGAAAGGAAACTAAGTCTTTTCTTCGGGAGCACGCTTGTGTCTCCATCACTTTTCTCACTAGCCCACAGACTGCCTTTCCTTTTACATGACTCAGCATTGCACAGTAAATACTCCATCTCCACAGCGAAATCAGTACATCTGAGGGCACTTTGCAGTTTAGTAAAACAAGTACTCAGGACTATCAGTTAAAGGGAAACTATATAATCTGTTATCCAAGTACCTGTGTTCTTTGCTTGTAAATTCTGTTCCTTTTTTTCCATCAAACGTCTTGCGGCTTGTAACATCCCATTGATACCAACA
>NW_011109078.1:0-348 GCF_000146605.3 Meleagris gallopavo
GCTGATGGGCAGTGGTGGATGTCCCACACAAGCCTTGCTACAAGGGGACAAGCAACTTCATGCCAACAAAGTCAGGAGACGAATCGTCTGCTCCCAGGTAACAGTGATAGGATGAGAGGTGATGGCCTCTCGTTGTGCCAGGGAAGGTTCAGGTTGGATATTAGGAAACATTCCTTCTCAGAAAGAGCAGTGCTGCAGTGGCACAGCTGCCCAGGGAGTGGAGGGGTCACCATCCCTGGAGGTGTTCCAGAGCTGTGGAGATGTGGCACTGAGGGTTATGGTGAAGGCGGGTTGGGGTTGGACTTGGGGACCTTAGAGGTCTTTTCCAACCTTAATGATTCTATGACA
>NW_011109079.1:0-8759 GCF_000146605.3 Meleagris gallopavo
GCAGAGGGTCGTGGTGGTGATTAATGGGGACCATCGCTCACTGTCCATAGAGGTGCGTGGCCCCCCCGCCCCACCCTGCCATAACGAGCGGGAGGAATAATGAGCGATGTCACTCCACTTTTCATCGTGATGGAAAGTCATTACCGGAGTCACCGCTGGCGACAACGAGCCATGAATCAACCGCTCTGCTATGAAATTAAAATCGAATTGCCCACCTTCGCCCCCACCTCCCAGCTACAGGGAGGGCTGCACAGCTTGGGGGGGGGGGGGGTCATCTCTGGGCTGGGGGCTCCTCTCCTCCCAGCACTGAGCCCCTGTGTGGATGCAGCACAAGAGATGCACGGAGAACAGCTGCAGTTTTATTCAGCAACGCCCAGCCCCAGGCTGAAGCCATGGTTGAGGGAGGGGGGGGGGGCTGAGGGACAGCAGGACCTCACTGGAGGTTCCAGCTCACAGTGAGACCCCCATCAGGTGCACCGGGCGCCCACCGTAGCGCTTGGAGATGTCAGCTTCGATCTGCAAGAGAAAGCCCAAGGTGAGGGGAGGGCGTGCAGGAGGGGAGGGGCCAGGGGCAGCCCTGCCTGGACTCACCAGCTGCTGCAGCTCCCGGGTCCGCTCCTGCAGGCGGTCCAGCTTGGGCTCCAGCACACCCTGCTCTGTCAGAGCCTCCTGCCGCTTCCGGCTCAGTGCCTCCCGCTTGGCCAGCAGCAGCTCTGCTTGGTTCAGTTTCTGCTGCAGCATCTCGCTCACACGGTCCACGTACCTGCACAGGGAGAGCAGCTCCTGCTTCACCTGCAGGATCCTCCCAATCTGCCCTCCCCAGCCCTCCAGTTCCCCATGTTTTCCCAGTGAGGCGACCTGGGGGAGGCGAGGATGATGAAGAGATGCTGCATGCGGCGGGTGCTCAGCTGGTCCAGCAGCGCCCTGGTGCTGGCCAGCAGTGTGCCCACACGGGTGCTGGTCTGGCCCTGCAGGACAGCGGGGGCCAGCTGGAACTGGCTGGCAGCCAGGACATCGGGCCTCCTCCTCCATCTCCACCAGGCGCTGCGCCAGGAACAGCTCCAGCTGTGGGGGAAAAAGGCGTTGTGGGGGGGGGGAGGGAGGGGGAAGGGGCAGCCAGAAACACTCCCTATGCCTGAGCCGCCTCAGAGCTGCTGCTGCTCACCTCCATAAGCTCATCAATGAATTGGTTCCGTGTTGCAGCATTCTCCAGCAGTGTCAGGGCATCGGAGCCACGGGCAACTGCCTCGGGTTCTGGGGGATGAATGGGGTCAGCAGGGAAGGGAACTCTGCGGTCTCCGCACCCTGGAACCCACCTGTCCCCCCTGTGACCATGCTCACCCTCAGAGCCATCCTCCAACACCGTAATCTGTGCCTCATTGCTTTCACCATCGCCCCAGTCAATGCCATTGTCCTGCAATGAAAGAGAGGGTGGCTGGTGACTGCAGGGAACCCACAACACCCTCAGGACCCCAGCCCAGGCATGGGGCCAGACCCCAGGAGCAAGCAGCCAGCACTCACCTGAGTGCTTGGCTCTACCACGATGCCCCAGTCAATCTCATTATCCTGGGCTTCCCCACCTGCAGCAGTGTTGTCAGCATCACCCCCACCAATCGGCTCCAGTGTGAAGTCTCCCCAGTCAATCTGCAGCAAAAAGGCCAATGGGACCTCTGAAACCTGAAGGACACAGGCTCCCTTCCAGCTGCAGCAAACAGCCCCAGGCACTGCAGCACCGTACCGTGTCCTCCTTTGGCTGCTCCGGCACCACCTGCACCTCTGGCCTCTCCACCTTCACTGGCTCAAACCCCGTCCTCCACTCATACACGGTTGTGTTGCCTTTGCTCCCCACGTATCGTAGCATGGGCACCACGGGCCCTTCTGAGCTGCCATAGACACATCAGCAGAAGATGGAGAGGCCGTGATGTCCCCCTCCCCACCAGGGTGCTGTTGGGAGACCCCCAGAGATATCAGTGCCCCCCCACCCACCTCTGGCAAACAAACTCCACGCAGGCCTGGTACAGCTCAATGGCCTCAGAAAGTGCACCAACTCCCGCTCCAACCTCAGAGAGCAGCGAGGGCAGGTCCTGCACCAAGGCTAGCAGTTCCTGGCGCACATTGCTCCCCTGCAGATGGAGCAGGGACACAGTGGGGCAGGGAGACACACAGCCAAATTTCTTCAGGACTGCTTATAGAGGTGGTCAGGGGGCTGTGGGGTCACTCTCCCCATACAAAAGGACACGGGGTCCCATAACAGCACCAGGGGACTCACAGTGATGCCGTACTGCTTGCAGGAGGTGTAGAAGCGCTCCCGCAGCTCAGCAGCTGCCAGCTGGCACTCCTCCTCACGGCGGGCCAGGTCCTGCTGGGCCTGCTGGCAGCGGGCGATCTGCTTGCGCAGTGCAGGGACCTCATAAGTGACATTACGCACCAGGAGGGCAGCGAGCTCAGCTGTGGGGTGGGACGGCCGTGAGGAGCTGTGATGGTCCCCTATGGCGCACTGCATCCTACCCTCTCCCTGGGCACCCCGCAGCCGTACCCAGGTAGGTGTTGTCCTTCTCATAGAGGGCCACGATCTCCTGCCAGTCCTGGGGAGGGGGAAGCAGAGGGTGAGGAGGGCACAGGCATGGGGCACCCGTAGCCATCCCCGCTCACCTTCATGCGCTGGGATGAGTATCGCCCAAAGAGGTTCTTGGTGGAGGCTTCGGTGCCCCTGAGGATGTCCACGATGCGGAGGCAGTGCGAGTAGTGAATGGCTGCGCAGAGAAGAGAGAGGGGGGACAACGCTGTCACGGAGATGAACTGACGCCCGGGGGAGGGGTGAAGGGTCGTTCAGGTTTCTCTCACCGGCGCCCGCCAGCAGCTGCGCGATCTCCTCGTGCTCGGGCATGTCCCGCAGTGCAGCCTCGATCTTCTGTCGCACAGCGCTCACCTGGGCCTGCCAGCGCAGGCCGCAGTGCCGCCGGTCCACCAACCAGTCTGGTGGGGGGGTGGGGGGCGGTGAGCGGCCCGAGCTGCGAGGCACGGGGAGCCGAGGAGGCCGCGCTGCCCGCAGCTTGCCGTACCCAGCAGCTTGCCGGTCTGGATGTCGATGGGCACATCCTGGTAGTCCCGCGGAGAGGCCTGCGGGAGGGAACAGACCTGACCTCTGACCCCTGACCTCTGACCCCTGAGCTCCGGTCCCGGTACCCACCTGCATCCCGCGCGCCGTTCGCCGCCGCCGCTTCCGCTTTCCTCCGCCTGGCCCCTCCCCCCCGCCTCAGCCAGTCCTCGCCGCGCACCATACGGCGCAGCCAATCCAGACGCTCAATGCTCCGTGGCTCCCGCCCCGCTTCCAATCAGGAGCACGCGGCTGATGGAGAGTGCCACGCGCCGCTCCTTCGATTGGCGGAGAGGTAGCGGCGCTCGACCAATGGGAGCAGGGAGCTCGGGAGGGCGGGATGCAGCTGATACCCGAGGGTGGAGAGGCGTGCGCATGCGCGGTGCGATGTGGGGCTGCGCCGTGTCTTGCGGTGTCCCCATAAGAGGTGACCCCGACGGCCTTGTCCCCACAAGCTGTGTGTCTCCACCAGCCACATCTCCACGGGCCGCTACCTCTCCCCGTAGTGTCCCCACGAGCCACGTGTGTCCCCACGGGCCACGTTCCCATGAGTGGTGACCCTGCGATGTCCCTATGAGCCACGTCTGTGCGAGGTCCTCGTATCCCACAGCCCCATGAGTGCTGTCCCTGCCGCGTCCCATAGCCCGTGTCCCCACACCGTAGAGATGACAGCGTGGCACCCTGCTCTGCGCTGGGCACTGGGAGGGTTCCACGCTTCCTTCCAATCCCCCATTGCACTCCCAAACCCAACGTGACACTGGGGACGGGGGGGTGGGGGGGTCCTTCCCAGTGCCACCCCCTTGGCTCAGCCACCACTTCCCCATCATGAATATTCAGCACAGCGTTGGCCCGGCCCCGCTGTTTGCTCAAGCAGGAGTGGTTTGCTCTCGGGTTCACCTTGGACTCCAGGAGCAGCGGGGGCAGCAGCAGGTGTTGGCCCCCACGTTGTCCCCGGGGTCCCCCAGGCCGCTGAGCGGGGCAGGAGGCTCAGGTAGGGCATCACGGTGCTGTCGGTGGGAGCGGGATGGCTGAGGCCCCGAGGTGGCCATATCCAGGTGACAGCAAACTGTCCTGGGGGCTTCCCACGGCCACGTCTCCATTGCCAGGGTCTGTGTGACGTGGTTGCCTTTCCCCCTGGCCTGGTACCCGAAAGCAACAGTGGAGGCACAATGCTGTGTTGGGTGCCAGAGCTGGGATGTGGGACGGGGTCTGTGGGACCTGGAGGTGTTCAAGGCCAGGTTGAATGGGGCCCTGGGCAGCCTGGTCTGGTATTAAATGTGGAGGTTGCATGTGGCAGGGGGGTTGGAGATTCGTGATCCTTGAGGTCCCTTCCAATCTTGGCCATACTGTGATTCTGTAGGGTCAGTGGAGGCACTGCGTGGGCACAGGGCTGCTGTCCCCACACCAGGGTGGGGCCTGGAGGGCTGGGAATCCCCTTCCCAATGTGCTCGCCCCAGCCACAGCAACACTGCAAAGAGGGAAACCGTAAGGCTGGGCTGAGCTGCACCATCACACTGCCCCGCGCCACTTCCCTGTTCCCCTTCCTGGCCCCGTAACGCTGCTGCCTCCCGCCCAGGTGCCCCGCAGTCATGGCTGAGAGCCACAGCTGGTGGAAGCTGACCTTCCTGAGGAAGCGTAAATCCATGCCCAAGGTGCTGTATGACAGCCCCGACATCCACGCCGGCGAAGGACCCGAGGGTTCAGCTGAGGAAGGGACGCCCGACTTCGCCGCCCGCCTGGAGAAGATCGTGGATAAAAGCACCAAAGGGAAACACGTCAAGGTGTCCAACTCCGGCCGCTTCAAGGAGAAGAAGAAAGTCAGGCCCACGCTGGCTGAGAACCCTGGGCTCTGTGCAGACAGCGAGCGAGAGGAGAAATGAGGCTGGGAGGGGGCAGCTTGGGTCCATCCTGCCCCCCCATGAACCCCAGTGCTGCCCCATTGGGATCCCTTGACACGACGGAGCTGGGGGGCTCAGTGCTGCACCCCCCCCAATGGCACTTTGTTAGGAAAACAGACTCAGATAGGACTTTATTTAAGGAAAAAGCAAGAATCCTATTTAAATGCAGCCCCAGTGGGCGCTGGCTGCTGGCTCACTCAGTGACAAAGAGGGGATGGATGGGGCAGGGAGTGCTGCAGGGCACAGCCCCAACGCCGTGCGTCCCCTCTCTGTGCTGTGAGGCACCCATGAGCAGCACTGGGCTGAGTCCTGCTGGGACGGGGCAGCCCAGGACAAAGCACTCGGGGCTCAGTTTGGCTGCAGGACCACTGGAGCCCCTTCGCTGTTTGCTGCCCTGAGCAAACACAGAAGCGACGCCAGGACAAAGCCCTGCTCATCCCCAAAGCCTGAGGAGCTGCGCGGCCCTCTGCGCTGATCTTTGCACTGCTGGATGCAGCCAACCCTGGCTGAAGGATGGGCCACTGCTGAGGAGACCATTGGGACCTGGGCGGGCTCCAGGTTTCCCAGCAGGAGCTGTGTTCCTACCCAGGACCAGGAATTGCTCTTTGCTCCCGGAAGGGGAGAGCTGCTCACAGACCGTGGCGAGGGAGCCGAGCTCACAGCCTCTCTCTTTTTGCTGTTCTTATTTTTTATTATGGAAGCTGAGCCTTTCGTGAAGTCTTCCAACTGTTCTTTGGGAATAAAGCAGGTCTGGGAACAAAGGGAGCGTAGCGTGGTGGCTGTGTGTGGCAGTCCCAGGGAGCTGCAGGGACTGGGGCAGCACCAGGGCTCAGTTCCGAGCTCCCCGTGCAGCTCTGGCTCTGCTGTGAGTGGAGCTCATGGCACACAGGGAACCCCCAGCCCCACTGCAGCAAAAACACACCCCAACAGGAGCACCTACAGCCTGGCATCACACCGTGCTGGGGCTGCCTCTTGGTGCCAGGATGGCTGCACGGGGAGCTTGCCCTGCCCACAGAGCGTCCTGAACTCACCAGGAAAAGCAACAGGTCTTTAGCAACTGTAAAAGCTGAACTGTGCCAAGTGCCAGGACCCAAACCCCACTTCCATGGCACAAAGCCTTTGCCAATGCTTCTCAGCAGCCCCCGCCCTGGCTGTTTGCACACTGAAGACGTGGGTTCACAAGGTGCTCTTTGTCCTATGCTGGCAGTGCTGCAAGGTTCCTGCCCAGAAGGGAAAAGAGGAAGGGGGGCAGTGGGGTGACGCCCATCGCAGCAGTGTCTGGGCTCCAGCACCATGGGGACACACAGAGTGGGGGTAGAAGCAGCTGTGCTCATCACCCAGGGTCACCCACAGAGCAGAACTGGCTCCAGCAGAGCCCCCAGCCCCACGGTGGGACACCCAATGACCACCCCACCCTATACTGCTGAGCACCACGGCAGCACTCAGCCAGGGATGAACACAGGGAAGGACCAAGGTGACTGCGTGACTCAGTGTGATGGGGGCAGAGGGGCAGGTGAGCACTTTGGAGAGGTGTGACGCAGCCACCTGGCTCAGCCCACTGCTCCCTGCTGCCACCTCCCACTGCGAGGCTGTGCTCAGTCCCAAGGGGTTCCCAGCTCCAGCACCACAGCGCGAGGATGTAGGCGGACCTGAGCCACGTGGGGACCCCTCCTGCTCCACCTGCTGTGGCTGAGACCCCCCTGCTGCCCCGAGAGCCGCAGGCTGAGCGCACAAACGCATGGAGCTGGGAAAGGGCGAAGGTTATCAGGGCCTGGTTTCACTGGGAAGTGGCCCAAGAGCAGAAGCAGCAGTGGCTGAGCCAGCAGCACCCTCTGCTGGGAAGAGCAGCCAAGCCCAGCTCTGCTGGGTAAACATTAACCCAAACTGCACAGCTCCGCTCTGATCAGACTTTATTGTTTCCATGTACAGGCAGGGAGTGGTGCTGGTACAGATGGGGTGAGGATTGGGGTCCTATAGCTCCACAGAGATGGAACACACAGCCATCCAGGAACACTCACAGCAACATCACATCAGAGCCACAATTAAAGAAGTTATTGCACCGACCGAGCAAAAGGCATGATTCTAGCTAAAACACAAGGCATGACTGGTCCCAGCAGCAGGGCAGGATGAGGGCAGGGGATTCACCAGTGCCTTTCCACAATCATTCACGTGATTAATTAACACCACCAGTCCCAAGGGCAATTGCTACTCACACGCTGGCAGGGGGAAGCAGGGGTCTGTGGGACCGACCTGTCTGCCAGCTGTGAGCACAACGGGATCTGGGTTCTCTGGGGCTGAACTGAGCCCCCCAGCACCACCATGGAAGGGCAGAGCGAGGCTGTCCTCAGGACACAGCAAGGGGAGACACGGGGGATTTGGCACAGGGAACTCTGCCAATCAGGTGAGTGCAGCCAGGAGCATGCAGCTTCATGGGGAAAGGCGCTCGAACACCCAGCCATCCTCACCCTGATGTGTCATTTGTCCCAGGGGGGCCGCGCTGTCCCGTGGGCGCCGAAAGACGATGCGGTCGTGCAGGCGGTTGGTTTGGCCCTGCCAGAATTCCATCACCTCTGGCTGCAGGATGTAGCCTCCCCTGGGAGAGAAATGCAGGTGGTGAGGGGGCAATGCAGGGTGTGATGGAACCACGGTTCTCTACCGGCGTGGCTCACCAGTAAGCTGGCTTTGGCACTGTTGTGTCCCGGTACTGCTCCTCCAGTTCTGCGTTCTTCTTCCTCAAATACTGCAGGGAAAGGGAAGGTGTTGAAATCAGGGCAGGATCGTGGCGGCTGGGGGAGCCCTGCTGGTCCCACCTCCCTGCTCACCTCTCTGTCTGGGATGACGGTGCTCTGTTGGCTGACAACTGCCCCAATCTGGCTGCCCTTAGGGCGGGAGTGGAAGTACTGCTCCGATTCCTCCTCTGACAGCCGCTTCACTGAGCCCTCAATCCGTACCTGTGCAAGGCAGGGAGAGGTGAGCACCAGCTGCTTGGGGGCCCAACAGCCACCAAAGCCCTTGACACGCAGACCTCCTCATCCCATACCTAGTCTGGGCTCTGCGTTGTTAGGACTCATGGAGTTGCTGAGTTAGAAAGGACCTTTAAAGGTCATCTAATCCAATGCTGTAATGAACAGGGACACCTACAGCTCAGGCAGGGAGCTCAGAGCCTCATCCAGTCTGACCTTGAAGCTCTCCAAGGATGGAGCATCCCCTCTGGGCAAGCTGTACCTCACCGCCCTTACTGTAAAAGACCTTTTCCTTACATTCAGTCTATATCTCCACTTTCAGTTTGAAACTGTCCTATCCCAGCTGACCCTGCTACAGCATCTGTTCCCTCCTTCCTTACAGCTCCCTTTGCACAGGGCCTGCCCCTCGCAGCAGGAAGGAAGAACAAGCAGCCAAATCCGAACCTGAAAGCACCAAAAAAATCCCACAGAGCCCCGGGGGGCGGGGGGAGGAGACGCGACCTCACCCCACACCACGCACACACCTGCCGGTGGAGGGGCTCCCAATAGAAGACAACAGAAGCGAAGGGGTTGGCATCCTGAAACGTGGAGGGGGGGAGGGACAGGAGAGAGCCGTCAGCGGCCACGCAGCTCCGGGAACAGCCCCGCGGGATCCCCGCTCGCAGCCCCGCAGCCCGGCGCTCACCAGCTCCCTCCCTTTGCGGCTCTCGTAGTTGGTGAAGAAGCGGAACCCGTCGCGCCCGAAGCCCTTCAGCAGCACCATACGGGCCGAGGGCCTCCCGTCCCTGCGATAGCGGGCAG
>NW_011109079.1:8779-18462 GCF_000146605.3 Meleagris gallopavo
CGCAGATCAGCCAATAGAGAGCCGCGCTGCGGGGCGGCACCGCCCATCAGGGAACCAATAGGAAGCGGCGTTGCGGCCGACCCCGCCCCACCGGCCTCACCGCCCTCTCGCAGGCGTTGAGCCAATAGGAAGGCGCGCTGCGAGGGCACCGCCCACCGGCCTCACCGCCCATCAGGGAGCCAATAGGATGCCGCGCTGAGGGAGGCACCGCCTACCGGTTACACCCCTGCTTGGGGGCAGGCAGCGCACAGCGCCCCCACGCGGTGGGAGGACCGGGGCACCGGGAGCGGGGCTGGGGGCAGCGGGGGGGGATCGAGGCGGGGAAAGGAGCCGGGCGGAGCGGGGTTTGCCTCTGGCGACCAAATTTATTGAGCAAGAAAAGCTCCCGGCTGCCTCCACATCGGCCAACCGGTTACAGGTAATTAGAACAGATCTGTCACAATCCAGAAAACAACCGTGGGCAGTTACAACTAAAAAATAAAGTGGATCTGTTTTAATTTAAAAGCTCAAAAATAACAAGCCATATGTTTTGTTTTGTTTTGTTTTTCTTTTAAACGCAGTAAACACAAAAGCAATATAATCTATGATACAATGTACACTATACACAGTCGGGGTGGGGGGGAGCACATAAAGGAGATTAAAGTCCCAAGATTGAAAGGGAAACGCCACGTCACTTGGAAACAGAAAGGAGTGAGAAAGAAATCAGAGTGAAAGAAACCTTCATTGCTGGAAAAGAAACGCAGGAGAGGGGGGAAAAAGGAGAGAAATGGGGAAAAAAGGGGCAGAAAGAGGGAAAAAAGGGGCAGAAAGGGGGAAAAGAAATGGGAGAGGAGGAGGACAGGTCTGAGGAGGGAGTAATTAAATAAAGATGGGAAAAAAAGCACTCACCATACACAGTGTTGGTAATTTGGGAACGGGGAGCGTAAGGCAACGATCTCCATAGAAAAAAAGGGACCTTCCAAAGGGGTTTATATAGATATTTATAACTATTTATAGATTTTAAATATAAAGTAGGAATGTGCTGTGGAGGCGTTCTCGGCCCTCCCGCATCGGAGGGTGCAGCCCCTGGTGTGCCAAGCCCTGCACGCCCGCTGTGCCGGGGCCATGCCGGGTGCTTTGCCCCACGGCTCCACGAGGGGATCGGCCCCTCTGCGAGGGCTGCTTCTGCGTGAGGCCCACACGGTGGCAGAGGACGTCCCCGAGGGCTGTGCTGGAGGGGACACGGCTGCCCTCAAAGGGCGGCCGGGGAGACTGGAGTGCTGTGAGGGCGGTGGGGTGACAGGTCGGCGCCTGGCGGATCCTCACCGTGATCCCTCAAGGGGGGGATTTGTTCAAGACGTGGCTCCCAGCCCTACAAGTTCTTGGTGATCAGGTGGGTTTTATAGTGCTTCGTCAGGTGGTCGCTCCGCATGAAGCGCTTCTGGCACTGCGCGCACTCGAATCTCTTGTCGCCTGCGGGGAGAGCAGCGGCCGTCAGGGCTGGGGGACCTCGGGGACATTGTCACACCCACAGCCCTGCTGTGTCCCCACTGCTCCCAGTCACGGCCGCAGGGACCTCCTAGGGAGGTGGTGATGCCCGTGCCAGGTCCCTTTTGCAGCCCCATGGTCACCTTGAGAGCCCAAAGGCAGCAAAACAGCGTTCAAAGAATCATAGAGCGGCTTGGGTTGGAAGGGACCTCAAGGATCGTGAAGCTTCAACCCCCCTGCGACAGGCAGGGCCACCAACCTCACATTTAATACTAGAGCAGGTTGTCCAGTTCCCCATCCAATCTGGCCTTGAACACCTCCAGGGATGGAGCATCCACAGCCTCTCTGGGCAGCCGCTCCAGCACTTCACCACTCTCACAGCAAACAACTTCCCCCTGACATCCAACCTAAATCTTCCCTCCCTCAACTTCAAACCATTTCCCCTTGTCCTGGTGTTATCTACCCTTTCAAAGACTCCCCTCCCGTTCATAGGCTCCATTTAGGTAATGAAAGGCTGCAATTAGGTCACCCTGCAGCTTTCTCTTCTCCAGGCTGAACAAGTCCAGTTCTCTCAGCCTGTCACTGCAGGAGAGATGCTCCAGGCCCCTGATCATCTTTGCGGCTCTCTTCTTGTCCCTCTCCAACAGCTCTCATTCCAATCCCTTCCCAGTATCTCTACCACATCCTAAGGACAATCAGAGGCAACCTGAGATCACCCCAGCCCTCACAGAGCATGGGCTACGATTTGAGGGCTGCCCTGGGAGTGAGAGGGGTGCATGCAGGGCCACAGACCTGTGTGTGTGCGCGCGTGCCGCTGCAGCTCATCGCTGCGTGTGAAGCGCTTCCCACAGAACACCCAGTTGCAGACAAAAGGACGTTCACCCGTGTGCAGGCGCACGTGAGCACGCAGCAGCGAGGTCTTGCGGAAGGTCCGCCCGCATTCGGGGATGTGGCAGATGTGCTTCTTCTTCCCTTGGTCCCCCGGCCTGGTGAGGAATGCAACGGGGCAGGTGTCAGCCCTGCAATGGGCACAAAACCCCCTCCCCCCCAGCTGACCCCCCTCCCCTCGGCACACCGCTCACCTCTTCTCCCCATCCTTGCAGTTGGGGCAGGTGCACGCCATCCGCCGTCGCTTTTCTCCCGGCTGCATCTCCCCGGCCAGCGCTTGCTCCATCTGGAGCTGGATCTGGGTTGGGCTCAGGCCACTGATGGTCAGATTGTTGCCAGAGACGTTCTGCACAGTCAGCTGCTGCTGGCCTGGGGAGGGAAACGGGGAGTCAGGTTCTGCCCTGCGAGCCCCCGTGTCCGAGGGGCTGAGAGTGTCTCCATGCTGCGTGCACTGAAGCCCTGTGGAAGAGGCTGGCCGGGGGAAAGACCACGCGTGTGGAATGGGACGGACCCCAGCTGGGCACCCCAGCCCCACATGCAGCATTGCCACAGCCCCGCTGCTACATGCTGGCCCCACCTGGGGCTGGTAAGTCCCTTTTTTCTGAATATACTGTGCGGTTTTTCAAAGTTTTTGGTTTGACCCTTCGGGGTGGGGAAATGACCAAAGAGGAAACAAAAAAGAAACTTTGAAAAAACGTGCAATATATTGACCAAAAAAACGGGACTTACCCCGGACCCTAAGGGCCGCTCCACGCTCAGGCACTCACGGAGGTGGCAGCCTGGGCCCTGCACAGCACCCGGGCAGCCGTGATGGGGGCTGGAAAGAAGAAGACGGGGTCAGCGTCAGCAAGCTCTGGGGGCAGCAGGCAAGGAGAAGGAGGAGGAGAAGAGTGGGATCTGATGGATGAGCAAAGAGGAGGTGATTGCACAGAGGGGATGCGGGCAGAGCGAAGGTGTCAGTGCAACACTGGGAGGAGAAGTGCTAAGCCTAGGGTGAGGGCAGCTCTCTGACAGCGCGGCGATACACACAGGCCCTTCTCGTCCTTGAGAAAACCAGGCTCAGCCTCCACTCGTGGAACCAGCAGGTCCTACCGGTCCCCTCACAGCCAGGGCTCAGCACGGCCCGGCCAACCTTGTGGCACAGTGCGGGGAGCGGCGCAGACAGCAGCAATATCTGCCTGTGCCATCTCCTGACACTCAACACAAAGCAGCAATTAAAAACCCCCTTAAAAGCTACCCCAGTGATGACAGCGGTCCACTGCGGAGTACTAAACCACACTGGACCATGTTTTATGCTGACATCGTTTAGTCGAGCAAGAAAGAACAGCTTCTGACTGCAAAACCCAGTCGGACTCCTGCTGGTTCTTGCTGGGAGAGAAACCACCGAACGTCAGCAGGTCTTTCTGGATCACAAAGCAGATAAACTTCCCTCAGACCTAACTTCCTCCCCTCAGCTCCCTGCAGCTGCCAGCTCTGGGCTGGGGACAATTTGCCAGCACAGGGAGGACGGAGCTGCCATGGGGACGTGCAGCTCCTGGCAGGCAATGGGAGACTGAAGTGCGCCGGTGCTGTCTGTGGCTCACAGGCCCGGGGCTGTGTCTGGTTATTTTCAGTTTAAGACAGACACTTGTTCCACAGAGGAGCTGGGCTGGCTCTGAGGGAGTGGCAGTGCCTCATGACACAGCCTGCATGCGTGAAGGCACCTCTCCTGGTTTGGCTATGGGCGGTGCAAGCAGCAGCATCCTCGCCCGGCAGCATGGCAGGTGCAAGGAGAGGTGCCTCCTGATGACACAAACTCATCCCTGGGTGCAGCTCACTGCCCCTGCACAGCACGCAGAAGAAAACAGAGTCACTCAGGGCCCCAAAGCAGACATATCAAGGTAAATTTTTCACTCAGAGGGCAGTAAAGCCCTGGCACACTGCCACTGTGTGTGGACGCTCCATTCCCGGAGGTGCTCAAGGCTAGGCTGGATAGGGCCCTGGGCAGCCTGGTCTGGTGGGAGGCAACCATTCCACAGCAGGGGATTTGGAACTGATGATCTTTAAAGTCCCTTCCAACCCAAACCGTGCTATGATTCCACATCCTGCAGCTCAGCACAACACTGCAGGTCTGTGCTAACTGCTGTCCCCGACGCAGCCAACCAGCAGAGCAGCCAAAGAGCCACCCTATGAAACACACAGAGCCTCCTGCAGCGAAGAGAGCTAGAGAAGCTGTTGACATCTAACACCCAGCAACATTCAGCCTCAGGATACAAGGGTTCTGTTTACAAAGCTGCCACATCCCAGCTGCAGAGAGCACTGCTAGAGGGGGCCGTCTGTCCTCCACATCTGCACCCCGCTGTCCCTCCTGCCCGCCGCGGCGCAGCACGCAGCCCACCTCCAGCATTGGTGATGGTGACAGGCACACCCTGGACCTGCACTCCGTTGATGTTGATGGTCTGCATGGCCTGTGCTGCAGCTGCCAGCTGGGCTGCACTCAAGCTGATGACTCCTCCGGCAGGCGCGATCTTTGGCAGCGGACGCTCCTTGCGTGCGGTTGGTTTCTTGCTGCTGGATGCTGTGCCAGAGTTGCGGGACACGGGGCTGCTGCAGGAGGTGCTGGATGGAGCCACCGTCACGGCCGGGGCTTCCTGGAGCAGCACTGTTTGCAGTTCACCCGATGGTGTTTTGAAATAGACCTGACGGGAGGGAGAGAAAAAGAATGAGATTGGTTGAAGCCCAGCAGGGAAGGGCAATCTCCACTCAGAAATCCAGAAATGTGGGCCTGCAGGAAGCCACAGAAAAGCTGCCCACGCCTCTAAAGACACTGGGCCTCCTGCAGACTGGTTTTGGCCTCGCACAACAGCAGAGGGCTGCTTTGGCTTTGCAGCCTCGTTTCCAAAGGTAACACCAGCAACAGTCCTGCTGCCTGTGAGCCTGCTCTCCCACCTCCCCAAACTTCTGACAGGCAGGATAACTCCAGCCTGAGCTGAAAGCACAGCAGTTTTCAAAGACATGGTGCTCCTAAAAGTCCTGTGAAAGGAAGCAGCCAGGGAGAGGCTTATTAAAGCCCCAGTGAGAGAGCGGCTGCACTCCCAACCCTTCTTGGGCATCAGAGAATCCACGCCTGAACCTGATGCCAATCTGGGGATGTGTCTCACAAAACTCTTCAGCTTTTTAAAGCCCGAGGAAGGGCTTGGAATAGAACCAGGGCAGAGGGACATCACAGCAGATGATGTACCTGCGTAGGAGTGGACTCTGTCGTCTGGATCTGGATGTTCTGGGAGGACTTCTGGGGGACGGTGGGGAGCGTGGCTGAGGCAGCCTGGACCACACGCAGGGCCTGCTGTGGGATCTGCACCACCTGTGACTCCTGCTTGGGCTGCACCACCTGCACCTGCTGCACCACGGCAGGCTGGCCAGAGCCTGGGCTCTGCACGATCAGCAGGTTGTTCCCTGCCTGGATGATGTTCTCCGCCGTCGTCTCTATCAACACCGTCTCCACCTGCTCAGCCACAGCCACGGTGGAGGGCTGGCTGGGTGACATGGCTTTCTTTCGAGTCTTTTTGCCAGGCTTTGAGGGGCTCTCTGCAATGACCTGAGCCTGCGTGCTTGACTCTGCAGCGTTCACCAGGTTGTTCACAGGCAGGGTGAGAGTCACGTTGCTGCCACCGGTTAACTTGACCACGTTGCTTGAGCCCTGCACCGGTGAAGCTCCACTCTTCTGTGCCGGTGCTGGCTTGATGGGCACGGGCTTGTGAGAGGATGAGGATGGGGTGAGAATGGCCTGATTTGTGCCTGGAATAATTTGGATCTGGTTGGTGAGGTTGGGCTGGACTTGGATGGTCTGTCCCCCTGCAGCCTGGATCTGGGGCACCGTCTGGTACTGGATGTTTGCAGACGAGCGAGTCCCTTTGCTGATGACAGTTGGGTTCTGAATGGCAAAAACCAGCTGCCCCCCGGGGTAGGAGGTGCCAACCTGGGAGCCCTGGATCTGGAAGAGATTCCCTTTCGACGACAGGATCCCGAAGCTGTTCTTACCAGAGCCCAGAGGGAGAGGAGCAGGTTTGATGGGGACAAGTTTGCGAGGCGTTGGCTGAGGAGGGGCAGGAGGAGTCACGGCGGCTTCCACTGCTGGGGGACCAATTTTGCTACATGTTGCTGCGAGGAGGGCGAGCGGAGACGGCTGGGAGTCCTGGGAACCAGGAAGGAGACAGGCATGTTAGAGACAGGGTCTTAAGCCAAACAGGACTGAGACTGAGTTAGAGAGGGAGAGGGTACATGCTATCGAAAGTAACTCAGTCCTTGCCAATTAAACACTGCTTATTAAGTGAGCTGCTTAATTAGCGTATCACGTGTGCCTTTAGCTCGCCCTAGTCACACTACTTTTAGCCATCAGGATGCTGGCTGCCTTTTAATCCCGTGTCTATGTTCTTACAACCTCCATAAAGCTGCAGACGCCCTTCAAGTCTGCTGCTACTCACACCCATTACACACACCCCGGAGTGTTTCACATGGTTTTAATCCCAAGACCACCTTGTGAAATCAGCTGCTAACACGACCCAAGAGGTCCTTAAGGAAAACAGAACACTGCTAGGAGCAACAGCACTGCCAGGAGTGAGCACTGGAGCTGGGAACATGTCCAGAATGCAGCTCCCCAGCCTGTCTTGCAAGCAGAGCTCCTCCTGTGGGGCACGCTGCCTGCAGGCCCACACCTGGGGCACTGCCCCTGGTCCAGCAGGAGCTCACACCACCTGCACTCACCTGGGCAGTGGAGGCAGCTGGCTGCAGGTATTCGCTGGGGCTGACGGCAGCAGTCGCAGCCATGCTGTCGCTCGATCTGCAAGGAGGAAGCAGAAAGACAGGAGTGAGGTCAGCAGTGAGAGCTGAGACCATCAACATTTGGGGCTCTCCCAGCATCACCCAAGATGCGGAACCTTGTGTGCCTTCAGCTGGAGCTGAATAAGGGGCTAGAGATACAGACTCATGTTTTCCAGGCTGGAAAAACATTGTTTCAATTATTTCGGTATGTTGTTGGTGCTGAATGTTTGCAAGTCATTATGTAATTAAAAGGTCATTTGGGGGAAGAGCAGGGCTGCTGGCGCTGGCTGGCAGCTGGACCTGAGGAAGCTGAGAAAAGCCACAGGAGAGCCAGGAGGGCACAGCAGCATGGGCACAGACTCCTAAATCCTCACCATTTGTTACATCTTTTCTTCTAGACGAGAAAGGTTTCATCCACAAAACATCCTTTGGCAAATCTCCCGCTCAACCCCATCCAGCAGCCACTGAATGGTTCAATAGTTTAATAGTATTTGCCTAAAGAAGGTGCCAGGGAAAACTTGTCCAAGCTCGAATTTCTTTTATTACCACTGCTGACGATGTCCTGACTTCAACAGGGAATTATGGCCAGCTGAGGAACACAAGTGCTTGGGATTTATGTAGGGCATCTCTGAGCTGCAGCCATGCTGGGGTTACGCACAAAGACACCCAGACTGCAGGAGCAATGAGATGCAATGGCAGGGCCACACTGAAAGGGAGACACGAGGCCCTGCACAGCTCATGATGCACGGTGCCAGACAAAACAAGTTGTGTAAGCACTGCAAGTGGCTTTCTGCTGCTCAGCAGGGACTGGGAGGGAGCAGTGGCAGGGTGCTGGTGGATCCCACGCAGGTGAGATGTGGGGCTGAGCAGGACTGAATGGATGGCACAGTGCAAGAAAATCAGACACGGGTTGTTTCACAGCTTGTCGAGGCAGAGAAGTGTTGAAAGAGAAAAATCCACACTCCAGAGCCTCTCTCAAGCAAAGGTGAAGGCATTGGGTGCTCACAGCCAGAGAAAAGGATGCGTTCTTCCTGGAAAGCCAGGAGCTTGCACAGCTGCCCAAGCCCAAAGGCTGCACCCTTCCTTTCTGCAGAACTAGGGCACTGCTGAGGATTAGCAGCCCTGACTACAAACAAGAGCAAGCTGAGCTGGCTGGAGAGAGACATCAGAGAGATGCCATTAGCCCGTACAAATAAACATCAGTGATGATGGGGGGGGAGAAGTTTCCTCCTTATACAACCTGTGTCTCGGTCCTGCAGTGACACTGTCCCACCCTGAAGTTGTGACACAGCACTGGCAGCAGGCAGCTCAGCTGCCCACGTGTTCACCCAGGGTTCCTCCTCGCCAGAATGCATCACAAAGCTGACATTTGCTCCAAGTTGGGCACGCATTCACATCCCATGGAGAATTCCAGGCCCTGTTTGCTATCCTGACATCCCCAGGAAAGCCTCAAACAGGAGAATACTTTCCACTGAGGCAACTGAAGAGCACCAGTTCATAAAAGTCCTTTTTTTCTAGCCACTCTCCCGTTCCCTCTGCTTGTCACAAGTACAGTTTTATACGGAAACCATCTCCAAACAATGGAAACAGTACATCTGGTGTGTTCGCTCCTGTACAAAAACCAATTTAGTTTGGAAACTGTGCCGTTATCTTTAATGTTCTTCCAGAGATGCAGAGAGGAGAAATGGTTTTTGCACCCCATCCACGACAAGCCCAGCTCCTTGGCCAGCAATGCACAGCCCTGCAGTGCTGGGACAGGAAAGCTGGCACCTGCACACAGTCACACAGCAGCTCCTGCACCCTCTGGGGACGCTGTGTGTGGCTTAAGATAGCAATTTCAAGCCTTATCACGATAGCCTTATCTTTAATTAACTGGTGTAACAGCCCTGCTCTGATAGAGGAAGCACCGCTCCGCTTTGCAGGCACGCAGGGCACACAATCTGCCATCCAGGCTTTCCCTGCTCCCCAAATGCCCCTCCTGTCCTGCTGATGGATGCACAGAAATCAGTGCTGCGCTCAGAGATGGGCGCTGACAGCCTGGGCAGCTGTAAGCTGATGCACAGCGCTGTGTAATGGTCTTCTTTCGGGGAAGAAAACACGAGCCTAACTTTCTGTACTTGGTTAAGGCCAACAGGACAGAGCCCATCAACTCACTGCAGTGTTTTTAAGCAGCTCCTGGAGCACGAAGATGAACTCAGAGGCCCCTCAAAGACCTCAGCGTGCCACCAGCACTCAGAGCCACCCAGGGAAGCACAGCCACGGGGAAAAAGGGACCCCCGGCCCCTTCTGCACACACAGCACAGCTGTGAGCGGAGCACTGAGCTCAAGCATTGGGAATTCACACCTAACGGCGGGAAATCGGGCAGCTCATTCGCAAAGCAGCCAGGTCTTCCGAGGAATCACTTCGTCTTCTCTTGACAGGCACAGACCGAGCGCTGCCCGGCTTTATCCCGGCCTTATCCCGCTATGCCCCACCAGCTCCGTGTTTTCCCATCCCGGCCCACCCCCGGGACACGGAGCGGGGCGAA